>NC_072732.1:94108043-94222623 GCF_026930045.1 Uloborus diversus | reverse complement strand
GTGAGGGAAGGGACGGGGGCGCCAGAAAATGGTCACCCCCAGAAGTCGTCATTTTTTTAACGGCCCTGAGCAGGACCAGTCGGGTAGGGGGATCGCTCCGGGTGCCGAGATTAGAGGGTGCCATAAACTAAGCTTTTGTTACACTACAATCATTTTTTTTTTTTTTTGTTATTTTGCAAAAATGGTTTTTAGAAAGCAAATTGATTAGATTTAATTCCTGTCCTTTTGGTACACACAGATTTCGGAATTGCATGTTCATATTGTATTGTATGTATGAATTTCTTGCCAATTGGCTCGATTCCACGTTTTGATAACTTAGTAATTTACTCGTCCATCTTATGATCATTTTGCTCGGGATTTTGTTCTTAAAATTGGAATAGAAAAAGAACAAAATCGAATTTTCAAAAAATCATTTCAAGGTGCACACCCCCATGCTACAAACTAACTTTGAAAAATTTCATGAAAATCGGTCTAGGTGCTATGCGCGTCACAGAGATCCGGACATCCTCCAGACATGCAGACAAAGATAATTTCAGCTTTATTTTTAGTAAAGATGGAGTGGCTAAATCATTAATTGTACAAATGGGCAGTATGTTACTATATGGTTACCTATTTTATAAATCTGTGCACCATTGGCTTGAAGCATTTTTTACTATTGATCATTTTATATTAAATTCATTGTTGTAATTGTCGGTTGGTTGAAGGGGTAATCAAAAACTAGTTGTACCGAAAGCCGATGCAAGCAAGTAACAATGCATTATCTTTTCTCCTCCCTCTCTCTTTCGACTGCTGACATTGATTTGTCGAACCAAAACAATTTTCAATTTGTGTTATAGCTTGACCGTGAAGAGAAGGCGGATGACCTTGAAGCGAAACCTCATTTTGTATAATTTGTAATAGGAAAAATGAACCAGAAAGCACCTAAAAGTGAGAGTCGTTCTCACTGATCCTATCTATTACAAAATTATAACAATCAACCTATTACAAATGATACAAATGATGTGTTTGCCTCAAATGATGTGTCGTCTTCTCATTGCGGTCAAGCTTTATCTTGATTTGCAAAAGAGTACATAACATTAAAAAAAGTTTTGTTTGCCGGTTTCTATCCCATATTTTTGTAATTCCAATTACCCCTCATAACTCTTCAAAAGGCAGAATTTTATCTCAATTTTTCAAAATTTCCTGCGGGGGAGACACTTCCGGACCCCCAAAATTTCAGGATATTCTATACCCCACTTACAAGGGAGCCATTTGTCACTCTCATAATGCCATTCCTCCTTAGTTTGTAAGTCTTAATGGTATACCTGTGTTCCTTTAAAGCATAGCCTAAATTGAGATTCCAGATAATTGTTTTAAAAGTAATAAAGTTTTATTTTGTAATTGCTTAGTGTAACTGCGTTTTTTTCAAGTTCTCAATAAAAGTTATCTATGCATGCATTTTATCTGCAAAACGGTGAGGTAAAGAAACAAAAAATTAACGCAGCGCTGTGGGTGAAAGTGAATGTCGATTTCGGAAGCTTTTCATTTCTTTTTCTTTTTTTTTTTCGGGGAAAAATACCTATTTTCAGTTACTCAGCCCAAGCAGTTTGCAGCAACTCAGAGGAAAAGTACATTCTAAAGAGGTAATTTTTCCCGCATTAGAGTTGTACTTATACTAGTGCAACTCTAGTGGAGCAAGATGTACTTGAAGAGGTAACAAAAATATATTTTTTGGAATTGAATAAACTCCCCTTCCCCTAAAAAAAAATGTGTGAACATGCACCTGAAAATATTTGCGCCCCCCAACTAGTCTTTCCACCGCCCTCTTTGGAGGCCCAGCACGGGCCTGGACAAGGGCGCATCCCCCTAAATTCCCCCCTCCCCGGAATGCAAGAGCCCCCTTAAAGTGAGAAAAATACCCTTCAACCTCCTCCCCTAAAAATTTCAATGGCGCAGTCTGCGCCATGATCCCCAATAGGTGGACACTCCTGGGATATAATAATCCGAAATTAAGGCTCAATAGCTTGCTGGCTATTACGCCTTAAAAATTGCTGGCTCGATAGCCCAGTGGCTATTACGCCTTAAAAATTGCTGGCTCAATAGCCCAGTGGCTATTACGCCTTAAAAAATTGCTGGCTCAATAGCCCTGCTGCTATTACGCCAGTAATAGATGCCGGGAACATGATTGCCTGAGGCTATGCCGGCGCAATAGCTGGGGAGCTATTGAACCAGTTACCGGCGCAATAGCCACAGCCTTTTTGTTTGTTGTCTGCGTTTCATACATTGCGGCATGTGAAGAAAATGAATAATTTAAAGAAAATACTGGTATCTAATAAACTTTGTCAGTTTGTTTTTCATTACGGAAGTAGAACTTTTTCTACTAATTCATCAACCCAGCACAAAGCATGCCTAAATTTATTTGTTTCATCTCCTTTTTATCCGAAAAATGCGAGAACGATGCACCACAGCTTTTATTGTTTACAAACACCTACCAATGTTGAAGTTGAAAAAGACTCCAGCAGAAATGTTGGATCGCAACAGCATGATGAACTGGAATCCAAAACTATTAAATATTCAGAACTAGCTACTGATGTTGAAAAAAGAAAGAAGATTCATATGATTCTAATGGAGCACGAAGTAGCGAAATTAGAAGGCAAGAAAGTTCCCTCGAAAATATCAGTCGAAGACATGAGTGAACTTTTAAGCATGTATTCTTTTTCTTCGAGAGTTAAGTACATGGGCTTCTTGTTCGAAAAAGAAATTAGGAGGGCTGCCGATAAGCGAAAAAAAGAAGTCAAACGAAAAGAGAGAGAAGCATGGTTAGTTGAAAAAGAAAATTTAAAACCAGCTGAACACATTCAATATGGCATTGGTCATAATACAATGGTCATCAGGGTGAGAAAGAAGAGTGTTTTTCGATACCAGAATCAAAGGCTTGCAAATGCTGTATTGTTCGGTCAGAAAATGATCATCGACATGGATTACGACTGTTACATGCGCAGGCAAGACTGTCATAATTGTGGAGAACAACTCCTGGAACTCTATGGCTCAAATAGGAAGAACAGATATCCCTTTGATTTAATGTTTTGCAATGTTGATCTTAAAAGCTCAACTATGGCAGCATTCAGCAGATACATGCCCAATGTATACTCGCCTGATAATTTTATTACTCTGACAGATATGAGTTATCTTGATATTTTTCCGAAGGAAAAATTAATATACATAAACCCATATGCAAAAGAGCCAATGAAAACTTATGATCCAAATGCTGTATATATATTGGGTTTGTATACAGTTTAAACTTTTCATATTTAAATTTTTTTGCTGGATTCGAAACATGTTTGATAGTTTTCTGTTACAGGTACATTACTTGGTGCATGCTTAGTCTTGGAGATTATTACAAATTTATTGCTATTGTGAATTAATCATTTAATAATAATTTCAATGATTATAACGACAAAAATATATGTTTGTTTTGCAGCAGAAAGGAAACGGAGTAGCTACAGCTTCTGACATGCAGGGCAGCTCCTCAATTTGCTGCCCTTTTGTTGCAAATAAATTTAATAAACGGTCATAAGTATTTTAAATAAAACTGAAACTTTAAGATGAAATCCATATTTTTCTTACAGATGAAAAAAGGGAGTTAATAGATATAGCCTCACCGAAAATTTCAAAATTAAAAAACTAAAAATCTCGCTTAGTTGATGTCAGTTTTAGTTCTTTGATGGCATTAGGATCCCAAAGGGAAGTTTTTGAAATTGAAGTGTTAAAAATGCAATTTTAGGAATAAGGAGAACGGTTTTTTCCCCAAAATATTTTCAAAATTAAAATTTATTTTAGGCTATCCTTGGAGACGCTAAAAGAAAGAGGAAAGCTCGTAAGCTCTCTTAAGAAATTTTTCAATACAGAAGTTGCAAAAACACAATCGAAGGCTATTTTTGGGAGCGGCCTAATCTCTCCAAAAAATAAAAATTCCTAGGAAACTTTTTGAAAATGGCAGCCTAAAAATAGTATCCTATTAATGCTTTTTGCCTGGCTACTTAAGGCAAAAAGCATTAATTGGTGATTGTAAAAATAAGTTTTTCGCCTCCGAAACAGTGCTGCCCCTGAAGGATCACTCCCTCCATTAGTATCTATAGCTACCATTTTAATAAAGTATATATCTTACTTGAAAAAAATAATTTGATTTTATTTGGCTTAATGTGAACAAAAAGAATGAGCAAGCAAATACTAACGAAGTTGTTACAGCATTCAGAGACTGTTGTCTTTGTTGAGGCTAGTCAGTCTATAATAGTCATAATAGAGTTGAAGTTACTAAAAGGACAAACATTTATAAAGAAGATAACATTTCCGGGCTTATTGGCCGTGGTCTAATTGGAGTAGAAATTCCAGACTTTTCGGCTTGCTTTGCTGCAGCCATCATCAGTGGTTTGAGTTTGGTGAGACTGATTCCTGGCTTTAGTGGCTCCAGTATTTAAGCAAACTGCTGCTGCGCTGCTGGTCTTGATTGGGAGGCGTTCTCAAGCCGTTGGTGGAATAAGGTTCCTGATTGGATGAGATTCAAGCTGCTGGGTGATCCTGGGGCCAGATTGGATGGGATTCAAAAGCCGTGGTGGCTACCGATTTCTGATTGGATGGGACCACAGTATGTTTTAGACTGTTGCAGGGTTGGCAAAAACCCGGGTTTTTTTAAAAAAAGCCCATGGACCCAGGGTTTTTTTTAAATAAAACCCAAAAAAAACCCAACTAAAGTTGGGTTTTTAAAAAGAAATGTGGGTTTTTTTGTCTTTTTTTAGGGAAAATGTGGGGGTACTTGTAGCATATTGTAGCGTAAGTGAGACAAAGTGCAAAAATTGTCTTCGGGTAAAAAAAGCTGGAAAATTAGTTAAAATTCAGAATATTCTGAAGAAAAGTATAAAAGACTACAAAACCCAAGAATGGTGAAGTTTCAGATTTTTTTTTTAGTTTTCATTATTACCAACAGTTAAGGCAAAGTTACTTCTCGAGTGATAAAATCTGTTGTTCGTTTTTAATTACTACATTTTTTTTTTGCATTTTACTTTATTGTATATCATTTTGTTATGCAAAACTACTGTAGAACCTCAAGTAGTTTAAATCAGTTTTTACTGAATTCCAGCTTAATCAACACATTTCTTTGAATTGAATGTTGCCTGTTTTTCTACTTTTGTGTACAGAGTAAGAAATATTAAACTTTTTCGAAGATAATGAAAATACTGTACATCCTGTTCTGTTTTCTGTTGACCGTTTGAAAAACCTGTTAATTTCTAAAAATATACCTTGTGTTTATTCGAGATTTGTGACGTGTTGGTTCGCAGAAAATAATTCACCTGAAAGCCTTTTAACTAGAATAGTTTCCTCTGTACAATCTACAAATATTGAGAAAATCAGACGAGACAGGACTCAGTCAAGATAATTTGAGTTATTTATTGACCAGTTAAAGAAAAAAGTTAAATATATTTATTTAAAATCTTTGAAGTATTTTTTTAATGCTGTTAAGTGTTAAGAAATGCTATTAAAGTTCAAAATTCATTTTTTGTGTTCATTGTCTATGATGAAGAACAAATAAAAAAGAAATTTAAATTATGAAAGTATTTAAATTAATTTTTTTTAAAAACTTATCAGAAAATTTTAAAAAACCCAAAAGTGGGCTAAATAATGGGTTTTTTCAAAAAAACCCATTGGGTCCAACCCAATTGGGTCCAATTCGGCCAACCCTGGACTGTTGTGGCAAGCGAACCACTGATGATGGCTGCAGCTAAGCAAGCCGAAACGTCTGGAATTTCTACTCCAGTTAGACCACAGCCAATAAGCCCGGAAATGTTATCTCCTCATATTGACGCCGGCGGTGAAAGCCTTAAACAGTATTTATAAAGAAGTTGATTATATCTTTACCCTAATAGCTAAAATATTTCCAGAATAACAGCAAGCAGTCTGCATTCTCGATAGATTAATCAGCAACATATATAACTTTTTGAATTTGATAAAATGCAAATGTTTCATATTTTTCCAATTTTAAATATAATGAATTGTCATGTAATATTTAATGAGACCATTTTAGTGGAGGACTTCAGAATGACTACCAGTGAAAGGAAGGGGGGAGGGGTGAAGCTCTTTCCTGGACTTAGGAGGTGGGATACAAGACAACAATTCTTATTTTTTCTAAAAGAATACATATTACTTTGCATTAATGCTCACGGAGATATAGATTATTATCAATGTCCACAGTTTAATAACTAAGACCCTGAAACAAATTATGCTAGTAAAAAGAACTTTCACACTATTTGTAAACCAAAAACATCATTACAAATAAAATAAATAAATATTTAATATTGATATGTTTTTAAATTTTCATAAAAGGTATTTCACAAAATGATGTTTTTTTTTCTTCTTTTTTTTATAGGTGGCTTAGTTGATAAATGCATTAGGGAACCTGTAGTTATGGCAAAAGCCAAAAGAGAAGGTATACGAGCTGTACATTTACCATATGATGAATATTTAATGTAAGTCATCACCTTAATAATATTTATGCATGCTATATTTGACCGTTTAAAATTATTGATTTGAACAATATTTTTGGTCAATATATTTTTTTTTTTGTTTTGTTTAGGAAATATATCAGTAATAGTAGGAAGTATATCCTAATAATATTTGTCTAACTTTAATCAATAATATCTACTGTTGGGAATTTGTTTTGTTAATTACTTTTACTATTGATTGAGCCACAAAGATCACTAGCAGGCTTCTTAATTTGTTTGTTATTAGCTTTTATTATATTATACAGTAAAACCCCTCCTAACGGATACCCTTCTTATGCAGACAATTTTAAATTCTACGATTCCGAGACAAATAACATTACTAAACCCCTGTCCTGCGGACATTCCTCTACACATTTGTAAAGTTTTCCTTTACAAATGTGTTCTAACTCATCCTTTGCTTAGAACGGGGGGGGGGGGGAGCTTCTAAATTTTGCCGGAGGCATTTGCAAACACCAGCGAGTCATGGCCTCTCCGTCATGGGCGCAAAAAGGAGGGAAACAGTCTTATCCCCAAATTAAAAAAAGAAAAAAATACTGCTAACTTTGATCTGTAGTATTTATTATGAAACTATAAAATAGCAGTATTTGGAGATTTTGGTGGAACATCTGAAGGTAGAACAAAGCATTAAAATAGCAGAAGAATACTCAGTTTAGGTATTACGAAGAGGGTCATTCTGTAAATAGTATTTAGATTAACTTAGATTATAGCTGAATCAGGCTAAGAACATTGACATTGAGAATTTCCTGCTTACTAGCATAAATGTTGAGGATCATATATTGAGATCTTATTTTAACGCATACCTTCAACGACATTTTATTGACTTAGACCCAGATGACAGTGGTGCAACCAAAGGAGGGGGCAGAGGCACAAAGCTCACCCCTCCCCAGGAGGCCGAGTACATTGATTTTTTAATTCCACATTGTTAAAGAGAATGCGCCTTAAGAAAACGAAATAATTTTAATAGGAAAAAGTATAGAATGGTGCTCGCGGGAAAATCTAAAGTCTTCAAAATGCAACACTTCAGATTCCCCCCTTCCAATAGCCAAAACTATTCAGGAGCGTCTCAAATCTAGTTTCCAGGACTTCTATTTCGCAAAATTCCAGGTGACCTCGCCTTCTAACAACATCGAAAATCGTTTAAGACTGCTTTTTTAGGAAATACAATTTTGAAAAACTGCTGAGCCCCAAACGTTAATAAATGTGGTCTACAGTCATGTTTTTCATACTTTAATTTCGGAAAAATTCCAAACAAAGCCCTCAAACCTTCTTTCTCCAATTCATCCAAAATTGTAGTTTTTAAAACGACAATTGTATGAAGTGCTTAGAACGCAGTCCCTTTAAAATAGAGGGAGCTGATGCTTCCGTGTAAAATCTGAACATAAAAAAACTGCAATTCCAATAAATAAAGGGGAGAGCTTTAAACCCCTCTTCCCAGTACAGTAAAACCTGTCAAGTTGACCACCCTTGTAAGTTGACCAACTGTCTATGTTGACCGCTTTTGTCAGGAACGGAATTAGCCCTATCTCATATAATGAAGGAAAACCTCTGTAACTTGACCACCTCTCTATCTTGACCACCTGCCTATCTTGACCACTAATGTATGCCAAATTTGGTCTGGAGTATTGTAAAAAACCCTTTGTAAGTTGACCACTTGGTTTATTTTTTAAAACTTTCTTCAGCATATTATTTTATTAATTATTTATTTATAATAATAATAGTATATTATATACATACATACATATATATATATATATATATATATATATATATATATATATATATATATATATATATATATATATATATATATATATATATATATATATAGCTTTCAAAGAATGTTTTTAATGCTTTGATGACATACTAGCATTTTACTAACTAAACAGCAGCATAAAGCTTATGCTGCTTTTTATTCTCTTTCTTGTTTTTCATTTGTTTTTCTACTTGAGATAACTTTTTGTACTCTGTTCAATGAAAATAGGTGTCAGTAGAAAAGTTCAAAGTCTTTTCTTTCAGTTGCAATACGTTGCGGCAACACAGGAATTCTGCTAAAAATAGCAGGCCCGGATGTATACATTTTGGGCCCCCTGGCAGCGAAATATGTAGGGCCTTTTCCTAGTGGCCAGCAGTGTCTATTTGAAAAGTGAATAAGCCTCAGTGCTAGTTTTTTTTCTCTATTTTTTCGTCAATTTCTAGGGTCCCTCGCACTGCGGGTACGCAGATCTGGACCTGCTAATGAGTAAAGTTACATGTTTCTGGTGCAAGGGATTAAGAGATAAGTTATTTTAATTTTGCCTTTATGAACTGGGAGAGTTGAGCTTGTTGCTCTTTGTGCTATAAGTTTTACGTAAAAAGGCTTCAAAAAGAAAGTTAGTGGAACTTAAGATTAATAAAAAGTATGAATATTAAAAGTAATTGAAAATGGAGAAAGCCAGAGAAAATTAGCTGGCATATATGGAATTTCTAAAACTACAGTGTCTAATATACTTAAAAACAAGGGAAAATAACAAAAGTATTTGAATAGTATTTTTAATTATTGTTTCACTTTCAATAATGTTAAACAATGAAAGTGGAGCTGAACAGAAAGAGTAAGGGTGAATTCCTCAAAAAATGAATACATGGTGCAAGAAATGACAAAAAAAAAAAAAAAAAATTACCGCCCTTTATAAGTTGACCACCTGTCTAAGTTGACCACCAAAGTACTGCACCGCGGGTGGTCAACTTACACAGGTTTCACTGTATCACTAAATGTTGCTTAAAAACTTTAGCTTTTAGGACTTCTATTTCTAAATGTTTTTTGGAGAGATCCACATAGCACCTTCCCTAACATCATTAAAGTTAGTCGGTAACTGCGTTTTGGAATGATCAATTTTACTCTAGTTTTTTAAAAAAAATCAATTGGAAATAGCCCCCAAGTCCTCTCTGTTTAACTAAAGTTAAAAAATATCGTCTATAATAGCGTTTTTAAAAATTTCCTCAGAAGTCCTCACGAAAAATTCCTTCCCGTAGCATCACTAGAGACACTCTAAACCTGCATTCTTAGGAATACAATTTCAAAACTTTCTCCGGGGGTGAGCCCCAGTTTTCCCTATGGGATAGGGAAAATTTCAAGTGTGCCTTCTTAAAATACCTGTTGTTTTTTCTGCAAGTGTAGTAGCAAAGGGTTACAAACAACTTGAACAAAACTTTTTAAATTATATTAGATATTAGATTTTTACATACCGTACTTTTTAAACTTAAATTTGAACATCTTTCAACCCCAGTGGCAGAAACACAGCGACATCGTCGCGTCGCGGACAACAAAACTCCATTGCGGACAGTTCTGTCTGCGCTAAAAAAATTAAAGTTGTCCGCAAAAAAAAAAAAAGTCCGCAGAGAAAAAAAAAAACTGTCTGCAATTGTAGGACATTTATTTGCATGAACTGCTGACGCAGGGAGAGAATGATTGCACAGGTGATCGTTCGCCCCCCCAGTGGTGGCATGTATAACCCAAAACAAAACGATCTTTTTCAAATTGTTTACTGAAAAAGCAAATCTGAAATCAAAATAATGCATATTTCTGTGTACAAAAAAAGAAAAAAAAAAGTTACCACATTTCTGTGATGCAAGCAATAAATAACTAATAACATAGCGAATAATTTTGCTTGTTTGTTTCATCAAATCGTTAGCAGTAGTGTTGTTATAAAGTTCTCTGAAAAATGCAGTGTAAAGACTTTTCCTTCCCCCTAATGACTTTGAAAAAAAAAAAAGCATTTATCAGCGAATGAATTGAAATGTGATCGCTTCAAATAGGGTTACCAGCTTTAAAATTATCGCCATTTTATGTCTGGTGTTAAACCTTTACTCATCCCCTTTTTTTTCTCACGACTTTGAATTTTCGGTGAATATGTCAGGGATATTAGTAATATTCATCTTGCAGACCTGTTGAATGGTAATTCTAAAATTATTTTACTTTAATAAACTTTTTATTTAGCGTTTTTATACTTTTAATGCTTTCATTTTGAAAAATGCAATCGGATATGAGAATCTAACTTTTACTCGTTTGTTTTCAAGCTATTTTCGCTTTATATGGAGGCAAATAAATGAAAAGTCTATTAAAACCATCACTTCAAGATTTTAAAACGAAACTCCATTTTTGTTTATTGAGTCAAAAATTTAAATGCTGAATAGATGGTTTAATTTTAGTTTTGCTGCAACTGTGTTGATAGATATTAATGATATGTTTATCTTGGCTTCTCTATGGCTTCTAAAATGCAATTCTAAAATAATTTTTCAAAAATTCTCTTATGAGCCGTTTTTATACTTTTGCAGACTTCACTTTGCGAATTGCAATCTCTTTGCATTCACTTTGAGAATTGGATTTTTCGAATTTTTGATTTTAAGTACGCTTTGTTAAGAGGTAAACAAATAAATTCTCTTTTTTATTTTTATTGAAATCACAAAATGTAGATATTTTTTTTAACAAAATTCTGAGATTTTTAAGAGTTTCAAAGAGTGAAATGCTCAACCACTGCTTGATTTTTTTTTTCCAATTATTAAACAGAAATTAATGTAATAACAGAAAAAAGAAAACATTTCACACAAACACCCATTTTGAAATTTCATTTTACTCCGCCCCTCCCACGCAAAATTATTTGCTTTTATCACAAAATTTATTCCCCCCCCCCCCCAAAAAAAAGGAACCTGTGAAAAATTCCTGGATAGGCATGTTTGCAAATGTCAGGTGCCCACCAAGGACAAGACAGGGGGCGGAGTCATCAGATTGCTCCATTGAAGGAGGTAATTAAAAGACTCGTTTTATTTATTTATTTTTTATTGAAACCACGCTTGAAATTTTGCAGACAGATTATGAAGTTCTAAAAGCTTGTCGCAGACAGCTACAAAACTTTGTGCCACTGGGCTTTCAACACATTTACTATCTGCATTATTTTTTTATTATTTGCAAAGGAATATGTGTTATACAATAAATAAATAAATATTTATTAATTTATAGCAATAGTTAAAACGCAGCACAATCAAATCGGTTAAGTATTAATATAGATACAAGCATTTATGAGGGCGGACTGCAGCCATCTTTGATGACGTCAGTTTAGAAAAATGTAACAGATGGCAAATGTCCACCCAAAGCTCAAAATACTTTTCAGGACACCTATTAAAATTTTATGGTAAAACATTCTCCCTGCTTAAACTTTCTACAGAAGTGTTGAGCATGCATAAGCGCTAACAGCCGCCATCTTTAATGGATATCCATCCATAGCAGAAAAATGTACCAGGTGGAAGATGTCCAACCAAGACCAAAATACTTTCTAGGATACCAATTGAACATTTTCGAAAAAAAATCTCCCTGCTCAAATTTTCCAACATGTGTGCTGTCAGATTTTGGACTAAGTGGCAAAAATTATAAGATAAAAAATAAAGCATCTGAATACTGAATTCGTTTTCGGAAAAAAAGGGGAGATTGTTTTTAATGCAATTTGTGTTACGGTATATCTCTGTTTTAACAAAAAATATATATACTGACGTGCTTGTTATAAAGTGAATTTTTAATCAAACTCTTTCGTACTTAACAGTTTATTAAAAATACTAAAATACAACTCGATAGAAAAATTTAAAGCAAGATGGATGTGTGTGTGGGGAGAGGGCGGTATTTTGAAGCTTTGCCCCAACTCCGAAACTTCCTAGATCCGGCACTGCATACATATGGGGCTCACAATAGTCATAGTGGCATTTAAATCTTCGATCAAGCTACACAGGTCTTGTTCGCTTCGTTAGATCCGCCAGTTATTCAGACCAAAATGGTCCCGTCCCAATGTGGTCCTATTAACTGGACTCTACTATATTACATATAATTTATTCAATTAGATATAAATAAAGTAATTTGAAAGCAATTAGTAGTTGCATAGTATATATTTAAAAAGTGATATTTTTAGTAGTAAGTAGTCTTGTAATATAAGTGAAAATAATATTAGATGTTCCAAGATAAAATTATTTTGACAAATGTTATCTGTATAAATATGATTAAAATATCTTTTCCTTTATAAAAATTCAGGAATACATAAGTTATTGTAGGATCATTTATTACAGCTTGTGATTTATTTTCCAGGTGGGGAAGAGGTAATAAAAGTCTTCCCTTAAATCAAGTGCTAGAAATATTGTTGGAAATGAAAAATACTCATGACTGGAACAAAGCATTTCGTTATGTGCCTCAAAGGAAACTTGTTCGTAGCCTCGATTTGTTTTCAGAATTTTAATAAAAAAATTTAAAGTTGTTTTCTTTGAATTTCATTTATTTAATAAGTCTTTAAAATTATCATTCTAGTGACTCAAGTATCAAAATGAGAAATTTTTTTTTTCATTTTTGGACTCTCATCAAAAATTAAACAAAGTTAAAACAGCTTTGTTTAATTTTTGATTAATTTTTTTAATGGAAGTTAATGATATTTTTATATTTAGCATTAATAAATTTGCAAATAATAGGTGTTTTCATATTTCTTTCATTTAGTTTAATACCTACATGAAAAAAGCATAAGTGTATTTCAACAAAAAAGGCTAAACCTAAAAGATAGTAAAACCTGGAACATCTTCGTCACTAAGATTTTATGAAATAATAAACTACTCATACAAAACACAACACATAGTTTGATGACATTTATGTTGTTTCAAATCTTTTATTAAAAGTATGTTGTACCTATCGCATAATACAATTATCTCCTTATTCTAACCACATCTCTTGAAGGCGAACAAATAATGTGTCACACTTGGACAGACAGGTTTAGAGCAGACAAAATTAAGTTTGGTAGCTACAAAGACTACATTCGTATTTGGGAAAAACATCGGAAAAACTTTTGTAGCATTAAAAAAAAATAAAATAATAAAAAATAAAAATTGAATTTTTGGCATCTCGTATTCAAATTATGTCTTTCGCTATCACGAGCATGTAGGCGTGTGCTTGTGTGAGTGTAGCATGCGTGTGTGTAGGTTATGGATGCAGCCTAGAGACTGCTCTCTGGAGGAGCAACATCGGGAGGGGCCGGTCGACGGTACTGCTGCAGAGGAAGGCTGGGGGAAATAACATCAAAAGACATCATAGACAGTCAAATGAAAACAATAAGCAATTTGTGATTACTTTTAAAAAAGTAGATTTTTTTTTTGATGTTGAAAAAAAACAATGAAATTTGTTAATTTTAATTTATAATTAAAATTAAAAGAATTAATTGAAAAATATAATGCATGCAAGCTTTGTTAAATCTACTAATATTAACAAGAGAGAGGGCAGATTTTTGTGTGTTTATATGTTCGAGGTAATCTCCGGAACCACTGCACCTATTTGAAAAATTCCTTCACTATATGAAAGGTGCTTTCTTACTGAGTAACATAGGCTATAATTTGAAAAAAATCCGATAAATAGTTCTTTTTTTATTCCAATTTAGGCCCAAATTTCATATAAATTGCCTATTATTGGCTATTAAAGGGGTGAAAAATTACTTGCACATATTAATATTATGCATTGTTGAAAAGTGTAGAATTTTCCGCTTTCTAAACAATTTGCTTCAATGCCCTAACTTAATTACGGCGAGAGTAATTTGCGTTTTTAGCTCGAACTTTTTTAGGCTTAGCTGAAATTTAGGCACTACTTTCTTCATTAAATCTATCAATAAAAAGTGAAGGAATTGTCCCACAGTTTTCTTTTTGACACCATTGAAAAAAGCGACATTTTTCACTCCAGATCTCTCTCGACCAATGGTCGAAAAAATTAGCTTCTATCTTCAAAGGAAAAAGTTACAAGCATTTTTAAATCAATTTCAAAATATGTCATTTTGATTCAAGTTGTCAACCATCTTTTCGGTTTCCATGGTTACGCTTTTTGAATCCACTGTTTATATCCTTATTTTGTATTTAATTTCTCAAACTTATTTTATTTCATGTTTCCATGGTTATGTTTTTAAAATCCATATCTCGCATTTTAATTTCTTAAAGGTATATTGATATTTGTCATAATTGTTTGGAATTCGCTTCACTCGCAAAAGGGCTGGGTTCCGGCAGCGTGGTCGCTTGGCGCGTTAGGCGCTGAGCAGTTCAGTCAAGGATAATTGTTTTAAGGCAACCGTTAATGTAAGTCATTGCTTTGGCGATTTGTTTTGAAAGAAAAGAAACTTGATTTGTTTTTATCCGAGTGAAATGTACGACATTTTCTTTTCTTTTTTTTCCTGACGACCATTTTTGAATGTTCCACGGGATGTTTTTTTTTCCGTTAGAGGTATCCATTATGATAGCGTCGTTGCTGGGCAAGTGTTGCGATAAACAATAGAGTTGCAGAATTATTTTTACATATGAAAGATATTATTTGATGTTTCTTTTTTTGTTTTTGTTTATTTGACGAAATATTTTAAATTGCAGTAAAAACCACTTCACTCGCTAAATAGAGTTTTAAAGCAACTGTAAATCTAATTTAGTGATTTGACAAAAAGTTTTAAATTCCAAAGAAACTTAAATAGTTTTTTTTTTTTTTTTGAAAAGGTGTGTATGCATTTTATACAAAGGAAAATGATCATTTCACATTAGAGGGGGAGGGGGCGTCAATTTTTTAAATTCAATGGACTTCCATTAAATATTTAGCATGGGCATTGCTGTGCGGGTACTGCTAGTATGTTATATACATAAAACAAATTTTAAAACTATAGGACAAAAATAAAATTATTATAATAGAAAATGACGAATAAGACTGAAATACATACATGCAAAAAGATTTCCACAATGCCAGGTTTAACTTTTGCCGGAAGTTGAACCTCATCCATTGATAGTGTAAAAAGATCTTTTTTTTAAACAAAATATTTTAAGACCTATAATCAATATTAAAGGTATTATGTTTTTAAGTTATATTGACAGACATGATGACCAAAACGTTAAGAATGGTTAAAAATAACCTTGCGTTTGATTAACTCAACATTTTCAGATTTTTGCATAGTTTAGTTAGTACAATTTCTTAAAACTTTCATAAACCATATCCTTGGTAAGCCTGGTATGAAATAAGAACCTTTTTTGGGAAGAAAAGAGCTTTTGTGCATTTTGTTGCGCTTGAACCAATTTGGATGCAGTTGGATTAAAATTTTCAAATGGGCATGACAAAACAATACGTACAATTTCTGAATGGAAGATACAATATGATGAGTTGAAAATAACCATCTCATCAATACAAATTTATTAATGCCTAAATGATAGATAGAACTGCATAATGAAAAAAAATGATCGAGTGTTATAGAAGCGGAGTAGACCGATTTCAAAATGCAGAAAAGCCATACTAGGCAGGTCAAAACTGCTAAAATGCATTATTTTAAGATAAAGTGGAAAAGTCTGCAGTCTCTGCAGTTATATCTTTAATATAAAAGAATATTGCAAAGTAATAAAAATAGAAATATACGTTTTGGCGCAAAAAATGCCAGGGAAAAAAAAGTTTTGTAACCGTTTGACAATATTTGGTACAGGAGTGTGACCCCCAAAATAATTACTAAGACGTTTGCAAACTACCGCTTTTAAGTCGCAGGCACTGTATTCAAAAAGCTTTTGGAACAGTTAAAAACAAAATTGTTTGTTGTGTTAAAGTGAAACTTAATTTGGGTTTTGAACCAAGAAAAATGCTAAAGAGACAAATTCATGACAAGTTTAATTGAAAACATACACTTGCATTATAAAAGAATATTACAGCAGAGGCTTTCTACATCAATATGTACTAGGTATAGTCCTTCAGGGTATCCTTGAAGATTACTTCACACCATTTCAAAATTTTTATATAGTATATTTGAAATGCACAAAGAGCAGAAATCTTATTTTATGACCTCGACAGCAGAATTCACTAAAACTTCTAGTTGTTTTTTCTCCCTAAGTGAAGTGAACTATAAAATAGGAAGTAGCGCAAAGTTATCGTGACTGGCTCAAAGATACCCCTTTACTTATGACTTAATATTATATATTACTTGATTGCAACCATCTTTTAAATTACAATTACAGTATAACTTCGATTTAATGATTTCCTCAATTTGATTATGCTTTGTTCGGATTTGGCTGCATTGAATGTCCATGCTCCCCGATTTACTATGCCCTTGATTTAACAGTAACTTGAAAATCTTTAAATCAGAGTTATACTATATCTCAATATTAATACAATCACAAAGACTGGCATTTTAAATCTTTTTAGAAATTTCAAAACTTGATAATTTTTAAACACAGATGAGCCAAATAACATCTCAAGACATTTGTTGCATATTGATTTAATACGTATTCATTACTTGAATCACACGCTCAAATGTCACTGCATTAATAAATATTTTTTTCGTGATATAGGGTTGGTTGGGAATTGATTTAGGACTCCCAAATAAATAAATAAAAATTGAAATATATATACAGCTTTTATACTTTTTTTATATTGATCATGGCACATTTCATCACAGTAAGTTGATTTTGTATATATTCGCTCTGCATGTAAGTTTTTTCCGGGCCAGAAAACTTATGCAAATAATTATTCTGAAAAGCATTTTTAGGAAGTGTGTTATTTTTCCTTTTTGTAAAATTTGTTTGTGTTTGAAATTATTATGTTTGCATGATGGTTGTTGTGCAGTAAATTGATTTAGATTATCTCATCACAATGCTTGAGTTTCATCATAATTGCATTGAGTGGAACCTGCAGCCAGTGGCAGAGACAAAGGGAGGATCATGAGGGTCCTGATCTCTCCCCACCTAAACCGTAGACAATTGTATCCGTCCACATTGTGTTCAAATAGTGTATAAATAAAATGTAAACGGTTTCAGTTGTATTTTCAATACATTAATTTTTTTAAGTGCATTTTTAAAATTTCTTCTTTTATTCCTTATGAAATTAATTTGAAACGTTTATGCCTAATGGAAGCCCTATTTCTGACTGATTTGGTGTGTTATTTATTAACACCCAAGCATTTTAAGAAATTTTTCTTGCCCAAAACCGTAGGTTAGTTCGGGGGGGGGGGGGGCATTCTTTAGCATGACCCCCCTGAAATAGTAGTCTGTATCCACCATGCCTGTAGCACAAATATAGTTTTTATTACAAAGATTATACATGTTGCTGCTAAAATATGTAAAATTATAGCAATAAATACTTGTTATAAGAGGTTATGCTTTCATGCAAATATATACAGTTTATAAAAAGCAATAGCTGTTCCAATTAACAACCTTTGGTTCAATAACAGCCTTAATGATATGATTATTCATAAAAGATTTAAATTGATTTGAAGGCACTTAACTATTTGGTTACAAATTTTGTTGATTTAAATCAGTGGTGTCCAATCTCTTTCTATCCGAGGCCACACCTCATATTAAAATGATTCTTGTGGGTCAAAACAGATACAGAATTTTAAAATATATAACATTTTCCTAATTAATATGGGAAAATATGAAAAAGGAAAGAAAATGAATAATTGTTGTTATCATTACTATGCTTCTTTCATTAAATGCATCTGTTTTCCACAAACCAAATTTCTGAATTTTTGGCTCTAAATTTGTAACATTGTCATTAATTATGCTTTTTGATTTGTAACATTAAAAAAAACAATGGGCTAGGAGTGTGCCATAGGTTGGCTCCACTGATTTAAGACGATAGTGCTTACCATGCAACATATTTAAAAATGTGAACTTGCGTTATTTTATTATTTTTTTTTTACTTCTTAATTCTAAACAACATAAAATGTGCTTTCTTACAGTTGGCAATCCTGCATGGAATAAACTTGGCACGTTTCCAAAAAATATTTTTAAAAAATGGAAAAACTTACAAAATTTAATGAAACAAATCAACCTTTTTTTCCCCTAACAGTTTAGAAAAATACTATGTTATGATTATATTAGCGATACAATATATATTCTTATTCAAACTCCAAGTGTGACATAAAAATGCATTGTAGAAGTTTATATAAATGCGTAATGAAATGCAGAATTTGGCAATATGCAGATTTTTACCTCTGAATTTGCAGACAAGAAGAATTAAAATAATTAAATAAAAATGTATATTCTAATGTAAACTAGTTTAAGCACTACAATAAAAATATGTACACATTTCCTTCAGAACTAAAATGTTTTTTTTTTCTGAGAATAAAAATCATGTTAGTGTAAGAAAATAAAAATCATATAATAATTGCTGTGATCACAAAATAAAAATTTCATAATTATTTCAAAAAACAAAAACATTTTTCTTTTATTTCAGTGTTGCAGAGTGCAGGTTTTAAGATAGCGGGTATATTTATGTGTTTAATAATATAAAATTATTGAATTTTATAGTTTTAATTTGAAACTTTTTATATTTTTCAAAAATATTCATCAGTATATATACTGGCGTCCCTCTTATCTGCAACCTTATTATTTGCAATCGCCAATAATTTGACCTGATTGTAATAATTTGGTACAAAAAATTAAATTTTATTTAAAATGTAGATTTTATGATTAAGTGACTTGATTTATTAAATGCTTTCATTTTTAGTGTTTTTCATTTCACATTTATTGACTCAAAGGAGCATCGTTCAGTTCCTTTCTTTTATTTATAATTTTATTTTCAAAACACAAAGCATGGCAAATACTCTATGTCTTAATTTATTACATTTCAACTGTTTATCTTATGGTTTCCAGGAATGAGCATTTTGCAATAATTCTTTTTTTTAACAAAATGGTATTACCTTTTTTTGTGTGTGTGTTCTCAATTCCCTATGAAAAATATTGATTTGATCAAAAGCATGTGCTGTATTAAAATTTAAGGTTAATAACTTTCAGAACACAGTAACTTGAAAAATTTTATACTGCATCTTATCTTCACCACAATTTAGTAAATGAAATTTCTTTTCTTGATTTCTTAGTCTTTTCTTTTACCTACATTTGCATGAAAAATTGGAATTACATCTTGAGTACTTTCATTCATCAGAGTTAATCATGACTTAAAGTATTAAAAATGATTTCTATAAAAAATAAATTTTCCCCATTTTTATGTAATCTAGTCAATTTGTGAAATAAGAGTTTGTTTATTAAATGAAGATTTAAACCTGAAAGCAGCCATTACATTGGATAATTTTGTAAAACTTCAAAGTCAAAATATTTACCCTCAGCAACAGTTATGATATAGTAAAGAGTATTTCATCAGTTAGTTTCGAAATCATTTTAAAGATTTTGTGTAGCCATTGCTTTTACATGTTCTGAAGCTTAATATATAAGTGCAGGGGAAAAAAGAACAAAAAATAAAAAGTATTAAACAAAGCTTTGAATGATCCTAATTTAATGTTTAAAAAGTCTGCACTCAGAGGATTGAACACTAACAAATTATGTCTCTTGGTCCATTAAATATGTAACTAAAATGGCAAGTATAAATGCTGACTAGTGAGGATAACATTTGAAAATTAAGTGGAAGAAGGAATACAACATAATCTTTATGAGATTCATATGCATCAGAAAACAGCATAAAGATAACAAATGAAATGATCTACAAAATAGTACAACAGCAACAACAGCATGTCTGTGGATAATCTGGAGCATATACTTTCTGTTCATAACCATAAACATGAAATAATCCATTATGATTTTTCCATTTGTAGTTGACTGCAGCCACTGGAACAATGGTTACCCGATGTCTCTAACAACACAAAATACAATGAACATCAAAATACCATTGAGCAAAATGACTATTTTTTTTTTTTTAAATAACTTCTGTACTTAAAAATAATATTTTAAACATAGGGAAAAATTAACTTTTAAAATCACTTCTGGAGGGGGGAGGGGGCAACATTACTTTTAAATGGATAAAAACGTTCAGTTACGTTTCTGCAATAATGATTAAATATTTAAATCAAATTAAAGTTATTTCAAATATATTTAAAATTACTTCTTTTGACGTTAGTTTTAAAATGTTTTATTAAATAAAAAAAAATTGTGGTAGAAACCAGAAAAAAAAGTAATTGGTGCTATATTGTAAATATTTCGTATTTCTTAAATTTTCAACAATAAAGATATGTTTCAAATTTAATTGATTAAAGTAATTGCCACTTGTCTTCAACTTGTATAATGTCTGGTATTTCAAACTAATTTTGATGTGTTTCTTAGAAGCCACATGTAATGTGTAATAATAAGGTTTGTAATTGTGCAGCAATCTTTTAGCATCTGCTTTCTGTTAATTATAATCCTTATTATTCACTAAATAGTATACAGTACAAAGCATATTGACCAAAATATTGAAGTTTTTTTCTTTGCACACGTAAAATTTCGTTTAACTTAACGCACTTCTCACATTTTAAATTAATTTTTAATCATATTAATATACTACCTGCTGTAATACTTTTTCAGATGTAAATGATGTTGCATGTTGTTGAATTAGTTGGGCTGAAGCCATACTAACTGTTGTGTCAGGAAAGTGGGTTAATGGCCAAAGCTAAAAAAGAAATGAAAAAAATTTTATAAATTCTACATAGTAAATGTAAACTGTTATGAAAATGTAAACACCTTAAGTGCTGATGCTAATTAGAATGGATGTAAACCACTGAATACTGATAGGATAGGGCCACTACCAATGATTATTTAATTACGATAGCGTTATAGTAGACGAGACATCTTGAAGCTTCTAATACTTATATAGTCATTCCATTTCAAATCAGGCAGGCAGGTATGAAAAGTGTCATATGACCATCACCGATTTTTTTGAAAAAAATACAGTAGTTACAACTAAGGGACATATGAAATATCCCAAAAGGATTTTGCAAGAAAAATTTTTTTTTCTTCAGTTACAGCCTATTAAAATTCTGCACAAAATCCGCCATTTTGGAAAAAACCGGCAAAACACTCCATTTCAAATGGACATTATTTCAAAAGTATTTAACCTATTTGAATAATTCTTTTTTCTAAAAATATATAAAGACCCATATATCCTATAGACATCGTTTTTGAAAGTTTAGTTAGGTTTTTTGATAAAGAAAAAAAATCGTTTTTGTCGCGAAAAAACTGCATTTTTACCGATTTTATGATTTTTTTTCTCCATGAAAAAAAAGTTTTTTTTACTAAACGGAGATGGCAGTCTAAAGCCCTTATATGATAATTTCGTAACATATTTTATTATAATCCTTGGATGCATACAGCCTCGGAAATAAAATTTGAAATTTTGAAAATTTTCAAAAATTAGCGATTTTTGAAGTTATTTTACTCAAAAAACCCATTTTTTAAAAATCTAAAAATTGGCTCACTTGAACCCCATATAATGCTTAACAAGTGGGTAGACACCGCATCCCGTATTTTTTCCCATAAAATGTTTTATGATTTTTTGAAAGTGACCTTATCGCCCATGGCATGCATGTAAAATAAAAATGTCTAATAATTTCAGTAACTAAAATTCTGGTTATATTAATGCCTAATAACTACAATAAAGGTGCCCTTTATCAGGAACAACTAAAATCTTACTAACTTTTAATAATATATCAGTAACAAACCGCTGTTGATGACCTAGTCAATTCGTCTTTTTGTAAGACTCTGTGTGTAGTCTTTAGATAGAAGAGCCTTTGGTGATTATATTAATGACTAATAGCTACGATAATGATGTACTTTATCAGTAACAGTAAAAATCTATATATATATTTTTTTTTATATAAATATTACTTTATTTTGTCTCCAAAGCTATGCATTCACCGTTACTTTCATATGCAGCAACGAATCATATTTTTCCTCTTTCAATTCTCTTTCTCTTCAACTCAATTACGCGAAAGGGGAAACCATCAAAGGGAAGAACAATACAATACATTTAAAACGATTAATTTTAATTTCGTGCTTTGGTTTGACATTGGCGAATGTTGTCACATAATTTTTGGATCCTACCTAGTAATGATTACTTTTATATGTAAGAATATGTATACTAAATTCATACCGCAAAACTCACTTGTAGTTTAAGAATTTAAAAAGCCCACTGTTTTATGAGAGAAATAATTAATTGAACATGGTTGTAAGTTGAGGTAACCAAACAGATCTCACCAAAGGTAGCTATTATAGCCAGGGATCCAATTTCTAACAAAAGAAGGTCAGGATCCCTATAGTCTTCAGAACTTCTTTTAATGCTTAAGTGGCCTGAATTCGGTCAAAAATACAAAAATTTGAATGAAACAAATAAGGAAGTATGGGATCTCAGCTCCCATAACAATTAGGCGCTGATCAGCAGAAAAATATATTCATATAACGAAGTACAAAAAGACGAATTGACTGGGTCATCAGAAGCGGCTTGATACTGCTACATTATTAAAAGTCAGTAAAATTTTATTTGTTGCTGATAAAGTGCACCATTATTGTAGCTATTAGGCATTAATTTCATCAGATTTTCAGTGACTGAAATTATTCGAAATTTTTATTTTACATGGGCGATAAGGTCACTTTCAAAAAATCATAAAACATTTTATGGGAAAAAATACCGGATGCGGTGTCTGTCCACTAGTTAAGTATTATATGGGGTTCAAATGAGCCAATTTTTAGATTTTTAAAAAATGGGTTTTTTGAGTTAAAATCACTTCAAAAATCGCTAATTTTTGAAAATTTTTAAAATTTTAAATTTTATTTCCGAGGCTGTATGCATCCAAGGATTATAATAAAATATGTTATGAAACTATCATATAAGGTCTTTAGACTGCCATCTCCGTTTAGTAAAAAAAACTTTTTTCATGGAGAAAAAAAATCATAAAATCGGTAAAAATGCAGTTTTTTCGCGACAAAAATGATTTTTTTTCTTTATCAAAAAACCCAACTAAACTTTTAAAAACGATGTCTGGAGGATATATGGGTCCTTATTTATTTTTAGAAAAAAGAATTATTCAAATAGGTTAAATACTTTTGAAATAATGTCCATTTGAAATGGAGTGTTTTGCCGGTTTTTTTCAAAATGGCGGATTTTGTGCAGAATTTTAATAGGCTATAACTGAAGAAAAAAAAATTTCTTGCAAAATCCTTTTGGGATATTTCATATGTCCCTTAGTTGTAACTACTGCAATTTTTTCAAAAAAATCGGTGATGGTCATGTGACAGACCCTGCCTGATCTGAAATGGAATGGCTCTATTGTAATACATGGGGAATATGATATGACAGCTCTGATTGCATGGTCAATTATTTTGATAGCTTATATTCAATCTAAAAAATTTACTATTACAATAAAAAACTTAATAAACAGAATTAAGGTAGTATATACTAAAATATCTTCCAACTTTTAAAAAAATTGAAAAGTCTACAAGATGCTAAAGGATTGAAGCCTTAAACACAGCATGCAATTTTTGGTGAAGCACGAACTGGATTTGGGCATTTTCTTTTTCATAAATGTGTTATTAATTATGACAATTTGGATAAGTATTTGTCTTAAAAAGTCAATTCATCCAATATACCAAAGTTGAAGTAGTTTTTCCAAAAAAAAAAAAAAAACTTTAATTGGCCTTCATTAAAATATTTCATGAGGCTGAGCTAAAATGAATGGATTATGCACAAGAAATGTAATATTATGTGCTATGTTAAGTTGTGAAAGTTTAACATGTGAGTGTGTAGAGTGGCTTTTTAAATAATGAATGGGAAGTAGTTGCATTCAAAATAAATTTGTAATCAGAATGTTCTTGAAAAGATAAGATCAATACTTTTATAGATTGAATCAATGAAGAAGGAAAGCTTGAATATTAATTACTACAACAATACGTTTAACTTCATCTTGTAAATAATATCTTATTAAAATTGTAATTAACCATTTATATATGTATATTTTTTATTTGATAATGCTACGAAACAATAAACAACTAAATTTAAAAAAAAAAGAATAACACAAAAAATATTGAAAGAAGAAACCTACAACAGGTTGCTGTTCTTCACATATGACTTCACCGGTTACACTTTTTATTCTGTCATCATTTAGGGCTGCCACTTTTTCCACAACATGATCATCCATGTGATTGGTCCTTTGAAATTTTAAACTCAAATCAGAATAATAATATAAGTACATATTGGCAAATTTTTTATACTATTATTATGCACTTGCTACCATCGGCAATCAGTTGGTTCTCCAGTTACATATTCATAACAATATGGCAACTATTGTTAAAATGTTTAACATTTAAATTTAAATATTCTACAAGCAGTAATTGGTAATTGCAACAAGAAATGATTTTGAAAATGCAATACTAAACAGCAAATAGGGATATATTGCCATCAGATATCATTTTTAATGGTTACCCAAAAAATATAAATTGATTAAAAGGGGTTTTTTATATCATATTAGTAAGGTTTTTTATATGTATTAGTTACATAATCAACTATTAATAAAGTAAGATAAATAAATACCTTTGTGCTGAACAGTAAAGTAAGAAAAACAACGTTTAAAAAAAAAAGCACAAATTTGCCAATTACAGCAGACACGTGTTTCAGCGTTACAGGGAACATCTTTTTCAATGAATTTTTTGCATTGAAAAAGGTATTCCCTGTAATGCTGAAACACGTGTCTGCTGTAATTGGCAAATTTGTGCTTTTTTTTTTAAACGTTGTTTTTCTTACTTTATTAACAAAGTGTTAGGCAGAAAGAGTTTAATAATGAAAAATATTTTTCTTTCCTTCAGAGATAAATAATTGAAAGTAAACTACAATGTAAACATTTAGCCACTAATATAACTTTTGCATAGCAACTATATGACTCAAAATAATTACTGTATTTTTGAGAGTAAGCGATGCAGCACTTTTGAGACAAAAAGTTCATAAATAGCCCATGAGGCGGATACATCGGGCACAGCACATACATTGTTTTAAAAACACTATTTATAATGTTTTTAAAAAACTACTAATGCATAACTACTTATGCTTTTCAAGAAAAATTAAAAGAATTGAGTAAAGTTTTCAAGAACTACAAAAAGAAGTTAAGGTAAGAATCTAACTAAACTGAAGCATAAAAAATAAAATAAAAAGTAAAAGCTTAAAAGTATCATTCTTAATTAGTATTAATTTATGTCCAATTATTACTGGGAATTATAGATTATAACTGGTAGCATTTTTCTATATTTTTTTATTTTGTAAATTAAAAAAAAAAAAAAATATTTTTCTGTGATAATTCTATTAAAATGAATTGGTGAAATGTGGCTTAGTTTTTAAGTAATTATCAATTGTTTATAAAATTTAGTTTACACTAGTTTAATACCTTGCTGATACTATTTTATTATTAGAGATGATATAAAATAATGTTTTCATGTATACAGTAACATATGATGTATATATATATATAAAAAAAAGCATTATTACTTTAACTCACTCCAATTCTTCAAAGATAAACACACAATTTTTTGAATCAAAAATCCAAGCAGTAAAAATAAACTGCAGCAATGAAAGTTTAAACAATGAAAATAAATAAATAAAATGTGAAGGTTTTTTACCATGTAACAGTAAGACGAATAAAGCACTTTATCTGACCTGTCCCAGAGCATCCTTTACAGCTTGCCATGCCATCTCCATTACATTTCCAACACCTGTGAATAGCAAAAATGTCGGAATTTCAAGCTATCAAAAACATTTAAAAAAGCATTTTTAGGAAATCTTTAATAACACGAAGCATGAAGTATAATTTTGAGAACAATTGTTATATTGCAATACTGAAAGAAAAAAAAACTGTATATACTGCACAAAAAAATTCTTTAAAGTTACTTTTACATATTTCTTTCACACTGAACATTTTTAATGAATCAAACAATGAGGGATATCAGAATAAAAACTGGGGGGGGGGATTAAAAGAAGGGGGGGGGCTCATATACCAATGAAGTTTTTAATATCTGTGCAAATAATATTGACAATACAAATGCTGAAACAACTAGAAATAAAAAGCTAATTATTTTACTCAATAATCTTGTAACAGCAGAGGGTAAGTAACCCAATTTTAGTAAATAAGTATTTTTCTCTTTGCTATATAAAATGAGATTTTGAAATCAGTTCAATTTTACTTAATAGTTATTTAATTCCTTCTCAGCATATATGATTGAATCTGTCCTCAGATACTAAGATCAATGTTTAAAAAAGAAAAACGTTTTAGAGAAATGAAAATTAACATGCAAAATTTTTAGTAAAGCAAAAATGAAATAATATTTATGGATATTTACTATTATACACAGCATAGCAACTTTAGTAAAGAAAACTTTTGTGTACATCTACGAATATTATTGCAAATTAATTCAGTAAGCAATTTAGGCCATAACAATTACAGAGGTGGTTTTACAAATAACTCCTCTTTTTATCTTTTGCAGATACAATAATGTTGATTCGAGTTCATTGGTTTAAAGCAAGAAATGAAAGCAAAAATTAATTGCTACTAAATATTTTTTGCTTGAAAATATGACTCTATTTTAAATGAAGAATATGAATCTCTGTTTATCAAGGGAAAAAACACTTAAGAGCCACTGATTAAAAAATAAATAAAAAAGAATTAACTAATTAGTAGAAATGTTAATTCAAAACTGATTAACAAAGAGAAAAAAAATTCATAATTTTTCTTCTTGCTTAAAACAAAATAATAATAATGCATACATTTCATAAATAGTGCAAATTTTATTTAATTTTTAGAACAAAGTCATACTTTCTTCGTCCAGTTCCATGGCAATGAACACATCTTCCATATTCACTTTCTAGAGCAGAAGGTTTATGTCCATCTCCATGACAGGAAAAACAGTATTCCTACAACAAATTGAAAACATTTTTAAATCAAAGTTATCCGAGAATCTAAAATGTTTTCCAAACTTACACTTATGACATTTGTCATCCAAGTAAGTTTGGACATTTTGATCAAATCATTAGTATATTTAATCCTTTGATCAAATGTTTAAACAAATTTTCAAGTTTAATCATGTGCTTGACTTTTAACCTGTATCAATTCAATAACTTTGAATAACACTGGTCAGTCTGTTTTTACTAAATTAACATTATCTTACTTGGGAAAAAAAAAACACTATAGTGCCATTCTATGATCTGACACCAAATTACCATCAATCTACTCTAGAAAAATGTTGATTTTTTTTCTCTAAAAATTGTCATGTTTCTATATTTTTTGTTTACTGTAGCTACAGAATACATAACGTTAAAAATTTAAATAAAAATTAAAATTTTGCTAATTTTAAAATATTAAGTACCTGCATTTTATCATCAATTTATTATTCTTCCTACACTCGATCAAAGTTTTTAAAACTAAGTTATTTTTCCTTCTAAATAAAATTTAATCTTCCTCAAGCTTTGAGGCTTCAAGAATGTTTAGATGCAAAGCTTCCCTGTTACACTACATCTACATAGGGTTCTGCTAAGGGGGATCTCTAGGGAGTGGAGTTTTGAGGGGCCTGTATGATTGTGAACCTGTTTCTCCTTACAATAATTCAGTTAAACCCAATTACAATGAATTTGAAAAAATCACAAACTTTATTCATTGCAACAGAATTTTGTTGTAATAAAATTCAGGCAATGCAATGACAAGTAAATAGGGTCAGAAGATTTATTTCGCTGAAATGGGTATTTCATTGTATTAGTATTCGTTGTAGTGGAATTTCAACTTAATATGATCAATAATAATAATTTCATTGAAAAATCTACGTCAATCTATTTTAATAAACTGGCTCATATTGGAATAGATGGGGGAAAACTGAAAATTATAGGTTAGAAATTGGCTTTCTGGGAGAAAACAAAGACTAGTAGTTAGGGGAAATTTCTCTCAATGGTCTGATGTTTTAAATAAGGTTTCACAAGGTTCAGTTTTAAGGCCATCGTTGTTTGAAGTACTGAAAGGATTTCTGGAAATATTAGTTTTTTGCCGATGATTTCAAAGTTATGAGGTTTGGATAGTAAAGAACAAGTAAACGCTTCAAGGGGATTTACATGAAATTTCTAAGCTGGTAGTTAAGTGGGGTATGTCAATCAATGTTGGAAAATGTCAAGCACTTCAGTTAGGTTATGGAAATAAGTATGTAAGCTGTTATTTACAGAGATCTGTTTTAAGTGAAGAGTCAAGACAAGTTTAGTCAACCAGTGCATTGTAGCAAGTAACAAAGTCAACAGAATGTCAGATTTTATCATTAGGTCTACAAAGGAGGGGAGACCCAAAAAAACCTCCGGATTTTTCATTAAAATATTTATTTATCAATTTTATTATCTTTTGGGAGCATCCCTCAGCTTTTTGCCTAATAATGAGAGCAACATAATTGTCTAAACACGGCACTAAAGCAGAACTTAGCTTTTTAGATCATCTCTAAAAAGATGTTCAAACCTCAAGAAATGGAAGACCAGCAATTTTGCAGGAAACAAAATAGGTTTCAGATAAGTCCATCATTTGCAATTTTCCAGAGAGGCAAAGGGATATAACTCAAACCAAATTTTATAGGAAAACAAAAAAAACCAAGCCCACTTATTTGTAAAATTTATAAATTTTCAAAGTCCCTCAGTAAACCCTTAACTTTATGCTTTTAATTAACTCTTAAGTTTTGATTGCTCAAGAACTTTAAAATTTTAAGAAATAACGTCAAAATTTAAGAGTAAACGTCAGCAGAGTGATGTAGTTGCTAGGGATTGGCCTATTCTGCCTCAAACCCAGCTCCAGTCACTAGATTTTCAAAAGCTAGAAAATCGTCCGATTTCATGCTGCATGACTATGCGACTAGTTAAGGTCTCTAACAAGCTTTTTGTGATGAAGTTGATACTGAACAGATAGGTATTGGTAATGTTTGCATGGTAATATTCTACAGGGTTCATACTCTATTTGGATAAAAAAATTCCATGACTTTTCCAAAACTTTTTCATGACTTCAATGAAAAGTTTCATGACCTCGTTATACGAAGAGAATAGCACTATTTAATCTCAAACTTGGTAATATTTGGAAATGAGCATTAGCAAAACGTCTATATGAATTCTACAGCCTCATTGAAGCACTTACTCGTAATGTAAAAAATATAAGTGCACACTTAAAACACTAAACTATTCTTATCTGTCTTCATCATATAAATGTAAGTAAAGCAAAAATGCAGTGAAGCGAATATGATGATGCTTAAATGTCTGATTTTTTTTTTTAAACAGGAAGAATGAGGGCAAAGGTTGAATGAGTCATCACCAAGTTTCAATAAATTTGCTTCAAAAGTTACCTTTTAGTGTCAACAGTGCCTTTAATCATCCACGTAATTTGTATTTTGGTTCTTTGAAGTAAAGCCACATAGTTTAGTTCTTTATGTTTTTAAACCAGATCTTTTTTGAAAAAACATTCAGTAGTGAATCAATCTTCTGATTCAGAAGTACATTTGTTTTGTTTACAAATTTGCATATTTTCAAATGCATATAAATAGGTTCAGAAATTCCAGAACACGTTGAATTCCCGACATTGAACGTAGCAGTGGGTTGCATGGATTAGTTTTGCATGCCGTATGTTGGGCACCACTGTTTTAGAGCATTAGAATCCCTCTTTTTCTGTATTCTATCGCCTGACTTAAGATCTTTATTTTCTAAAACATTTAACAAATTAAGATAAACTCTGATAAATTTAATAATAAAGTCCTTACGAGTGATGGAATCGAACTCGCACGCAATTGAATTGCTTTTTTTTTTTTTTTGAGTGGGCGTGGCAAAACTAAGAACGTGAAATTTTGCTACTACAGAATATGAAACATAAGAAGTGTTGAAAATAACAGAAAATTTAAAATAGGTGACGTCCAGGCAGTAAAATCACATCGCAAAAAAATGGCAAGCGGCTGCGACAAAAGCGGATGCAATGAGATTTCAAAATTCAGATTTGATTTTTGCATCGTTCAATTTTCCACTTTTAATAGCTTTTATGCGCTATACTGTTAAATCACTCAAGATTTCTAATGCTCCTTTAGCTACTGTTCCTTTCTCTTTGTCCAGAAAATTTTTCCATGACTTGAAATAAATTTCCATGACTTTCAAAGGAAATTTCAATTTTCCATGACTTTTCCAGGTCTGAAATTCTGTTATTTTTTTTCCATGACTTTCCAGGATTTCCATGACCCGTACGAACCCTGATTCTAGCATTCTAACCAGTTTTTTTAGAATTGCTTTTGCCAATAAAAGTACTTCAATCCAGTTGCAAACTTCACTTTTCACTAAATATATGCATGCCAGCACATTAGTGATAATGATCAGGAAATATGTGTACATAAATGTGTTTATCATGCAAATGTGTTAAAGGTCTCTTATGAAATCTTACATTTTGGTAAATGAAGGGAAGGGAGAAACAAGGTTCTACATTTCTAAAAATACGGTACCAGAAACTCTCAAATTATTCTTTTGTAAGAGAAACACATACAGTTAATATTTAGATGCAATTAACCTATAGGCAAACTTACCCAGCCATTACCGGAACAGGTTATACATCTTTTGCGGCCAACTCCCCCACAAACATGACAAGTCTTTATTGAGGCAGTATGAGGTACTTCCAGCTGAACTACATGATTTTTGAAGTTGGCAGGGGGATTAGCTGGAATATCCCAAGGAAAAGGTACTTGATCTGGGTTTCTCTCATCAATTGTGCCACCTAGGAAGTCATAGAAATAATTTAGAAAAAACCATATTTTAGATTTTACATGACCTTTCTTGGAATTTTATATACACTAAGTAATCAATCCTAAAGGACAGACAATTTCAAAACTGAATAAAAAAGTAAAACATCTGTTAATGGCTTAAAGTTGTTTCGGAATGAAAAAAAGTTTGAGAGCAGATAAATAATTCAACTTCAATTTGAACAGTTGATGTTTCCTAGATCTCAACAATGGTTGGGGAAAACCTAATGTAGCAGCGTTGTAATGCTGTGATTAGGATCTGGGTAGTCCTCACAATGCTGCCAGGTTAGGTTTGCCCCAACTAAAGTACTCAATCCATTTGCATGGGCGGGATAGTTTTGTACATATATTTACACTTCATTACTAGAATTTCACACTTTGGATTTTAATTGTGATAGATTTATCCATAAGAAACCATCATGTATCATAATATGAAGTATCAAGTTTAAAAAAAATAAAATTTTGCATTTGAAGGCCTGCAATATGTACAAATAATTATTTTTTGAATACAAAAAACATTTTAGAAAGTTGATACTTCATGTTAGGATACATAATGGTTTTTTACATTTAAATACATGAAAATTAAGAGCCCAAGTTTAAAATTCTGGAAAAAAAGAGCAAATATATGCGTAAAAATGTCTTATTTGTGCAATTGCTCAAAGAAGTAACTTCTGATTTAAATAAATTGTTTGAAAATTTTTTAAAATTTTTTTAAGCAGTTTAAAAACCACTCATTATTGAGTAATTCTGTATTCAAAAATGATAAAAAAAAATAACTCGTATGTTCACAAAACCAGGGCTGTAGTTGGCGAAAAAATATTTGGGGCAACTCCTCTCATGGCTTCAGGGGATGCAAGGGTCCCCAAAAGAAAAGCTGGTTTGAAATCAATTTACATTAAGTCTGCACATTTTTACAGTAAACAAACAAATACGGGGGGGGGGGGGTCGTCCTCCCTAATCCCAATTACAGAATGGCGCAAAACACAACTTGTGCATTAAACATTTCTGCATCATTGACGAAGCTCCATTGCAGGTTTGGAACAGTTATTTGCAGAACTTTCTTGACAGTGTGTGCTTTATTTACCCTGATAATTCTTTTTTTTTTTCTTTTATTTGAATTAGTCTGTTATTTATGAAATTACAGAATACTCAATATCTCACATAACACAAAGATTAATTGAACATTTTGCTGCAGTTAAAATCCTAAGCAAGTAGTTTTCTGGTTCATAATTAATTCTCTCTTTCTGTAATAGATATTATGATCAAGCTCCACAGAAAAAAAATCGTAATGCAAATAAAACTTTTACAACAGGTTGCTAGTTGCTACTAATGTTATTCTCTACAAAATATTATTTAGATCTTTTTTCCAAAGGGAAGGTGGGAAATGCAATAAGCTGTAATTAAACAAGATATGTATCATGTATTTCTGCCTTAGCCCTGGCTATAGGGCGATAACTTACTGAATATAACTTACTGACGATATCAACAGCTCAAAGAAAATTTAAAATTTGCAATTTCAGCATTTAATTGATATCATTTAAAATCCTTTGAAATAATAAATGCTAAATATTCTTAAAGCACGAATTTTCAAAAATTTTATACAGACCCATATTGGTGTTAGGCTAAAAGGAACACTTTAAAAATATAATTAAAGAAGCCTCCTTTTTTTTTTTTTTTTTTTTGACTGCTATTTAGCATCATACGCTCAAAATTATTCTTGGATTGGAAAAAAAAAAGGGGGAGGGGGTTGAGGTTTCTCAATCAAGAAAAGAGCATGCCACTTTTTATTGTTTGTTTTTACTTTATAAAGGTAAACATTTTACTTTTGGGCAATCATGTTGTCATCACAATGTTTTATTGCATTTAAAGTGGTAAAAAATGGTCTTTATTTACCTGTGTAAGACTCGAATGCCCAGCAAGTTGTCCTTTTCTCGGTAAAAGTTTCAAGAGTGTACTGTAAAGAAAAAAAACCACTTAACTCAAAATTATTGATTTATATGAAGATGTATCAAAATCATATGATTTATAAGGGTAAAAACCGAAACGATCCAATTTGGAAAGAAAAGAGATAAATGGACATTTTAAACTCACAAATACAAAAATTTCAACACCATAAAAAGCAATATACTTAGCGTCACTTTACATGAATAAAAGAAAATCTCAATTAGACACCACCATCGGTTCTTACAATAATTTACTGCTATAACGTGTTTGGTCATGAAATAGTTTAAAAAAAATAATAAATTACATTGCATCAAAATATACTTTTTAAATTTTCGATATGGTAATAAATGTAGATGAATTAACCAGCAAACAATCTCATTAATAAACAGGAAAATGATCAAAAAACCTTTATGCTAAAATATGAATAAGCAAATAGTGTAAAGCAGTGGTTCCCAACCTGGGGGGCGATATGGTTTCTTAAAGGGGCAAAAAAATCATAAAAGGTCTGCCAATATTGGAATTGAAAAAAGAAGTTCAGGAGTTTCCTCCTCATATTTCGGTTGAACTTTAGGGAACTATTTGCCAACCTTATGAATTTACAAATTTTATTATGTAGTTTCTTTTTTTAACTTTAACTGGTGGTGTTTGTAATTTAAAAAAAGAAGATAATAATTTCGTAAAATATGTGCTTCTGTTTTTTAAAAGTGTGTAATGATTTTTGTTAAGTATTTCCTTCAAATACCTATCAGCTCGTTTTGGCAAAAAAAAAAAAAAAAAAAAAAAAAAAAATCTTACTTATTTTTATTTATTTATTCATTTCTTTTTTTTTTTTTTCCTTTCTCTTTTTGATTGATTGAATATTCAAATTATAGTCACTTGGGTTTTCAATAATATTGATTTTAACTAGCTCCAAGTTATGAGTTTTCCAAGGAAAACAGCGGGCGGGGGGGGGGGGGGGGGCAAAAGATTGGAAACCACTGGTGCGAAAGAAAAATGTTAAAACATCGATATCGTATCTCTATTCAGAAACGTGATTTTAAATAACATGTCTTCATTTTCATTATATAAAAAGAAAAAAAAATTAAAGCATTATAAAATATCAGCAGCGATGTCGACAATCGATTTTCCTGAAAAATATAAAAACATCGATATCGTATCTCTATTCAGAAAAGCGATTTAAAATAACATGTCTTCATTTTCATTATATAAAAAGAAAAACATTTAAAGCATTATAAAATATCTGCAGCGATGTCTCGAATCGATTTTCCCGAAAAATCTCAATGTGCTTTAAACAATTCCTAAACTCATACACACATGCACAAAAAAAAAAAAAAGTAAATCACACAATCCACGGCGGCGGGTAATACGCATCTCAAAAATTAGCATTAAGAACTTATGGATGAGCCAGTTTTTGCGATTAAGATTTTTTTTTGTAAATGATAGTTTTTGCTACGTTTGTTTTGAAAAAGGTCCATTTTGGGACATAGAAATGCTTTTTGGAGAGGACTTCTTTCATAAAAATAATTCCCGCTCTGAGGCCCATTCATTCTAGAGCTCACAAGTGATTGCATTCTTGAGACAAACCAATGAACTCTGTAAAAGTTGTTTTTCGGCTAGCGCAGTATCAATTCAGGGAAAACAACTTATTCTCGCCTCAGAACTGCTAGTAGTAGAGCTCGATTGGTGGGTTATCTCACTCCAAATCGGTAGGCTTGTGAAAGTGTATGGGAGAATGTATTGTGATTAGAGAAATACATTGGCTCTCTTCCTTATTGTCTTTGTCCTCGTTGCTGTGCTGCAATAACGTCGGTAGGTTTCTTAAAGTTAGAATGCTGGTCATGAAGTTAGAATGCTATCGATGATTATCCATGCTGATCCAATTTAGAGGCCCTCAAATAGAGGAATTGAAAACCTTCAGGTCTGAGAATTATGGTTTGAATGATGGTAATTTTAGGAACAGAAGACAGATGCTTTTTTTTTTTTTAATTTTTAGAAGGACATTTCGGTGTAATATTTTCCCACTGCTATTATTTATGTAGTTAAAAATTTGTTAATGTTATTTCCTAATTGCACATTTTTTTTAAAGATTTAAACGCTAATTTTAAGACTAACTTTGTTGAATAAATATTTGTGGCTGTCTAATTTTAATTTACTACTTTTAAACACTCTTGAGAAGACTCTCTCTCTCTCTCTCTCTCATTCTCGTATTCTGCTGTGAACAGGTAAAAGGCAGTAACTGCAAATTTTTCACTTTATAATTTTTTGCATTTTTGTCATCTATTGTACGTTAGCTTTATTGTACAAGCTTGCTTATTGGATCAACTGATTTGGGGGGGGGGAACGCGTCTAATTCCAACATTTCCCTATAGTACCTATTGAATCCAAAACGCATTTCTTCAAATATCTTGAAAATTCATTTTTGTAGATACTGCTGTTTACCTGCCCACGGCAGCATTTGTCGTTAAAAGAACAGAACTCAACTCACATGAAAAGCAATGGAATGCTTTATGTCTGTAATTGCCATGTCCCTGACAGCTCCAGTGCCATAGCAGCAACGAGATGAAACTTCTTGAAGAAGTGCTTGCCTGACTTCCTTTTCTGTTAATTGAGGTATGCTGAAAACAAAACAAATATAAATTCCCCAAAAGTATTTTATGAATGCTTACACCTGACAGTTAAAACAATTGGAGTACCCCTCAATCTCACTTTGATCTACCTTCAGCTAGAGCTAGATAATGAAGACGCACGCCGTCAGCGGTTACATCCGCTGACGTGCGGATACATCGCTGGGGAGTTGCACGTAGTACGATAATCATAAAAGTTCGTATTCTTTACTTCTAATTCATTTTAAATTGATATTGATATTATTTATTTATACTAAAAATTTATTACTAGATAGTATGTACACCCGCCCGTTAGGTGGATGTATTCGCTGCTGTGCGGATACATTCGCTGCGGGCACGTGCATCTCGCGATAATCGTTCAAAGTCATACTTCTAATTAGTTTTAAACTGATATTATTTAATTAATTTGTAAAAGTTATAAATGGATAATATGTACGTTAGCGCGTAAGGTGGTAGGGGGATTCAATCGCTGCGGGCACGCGCATATCGCGATAATCGTTCAAGGTGAATATATTCGCTGGTGTGCGGATACATTCATTGTGGACATGAGCATCTCGCCATAATCGCGAGTACTGTTCTAGTATCCCACCTGCGTTTTTTTCCTTCTGTTAAAAAGTTACTTAAATGTTAATCCTCACTTCTTTTCTCCTTCATCAAGTGGTGATAACTGAGCAATTCTTGTCATGTGGCTTAGTACTTCTCTTTTTCCTCCTTTTTGTGGCGCTCATATCGAATCACAAAAACACCTGTGACTTTAAAGCTTATCATATGGGGCCAGCAAGTTCGCACTTGCCGTATTTTTGGAAGTTTGCACGTAAGCGCCGCGCTTTAAGTAAGTTTTACAAACAGAGAAAGAAAAGTTGTTTCTGTTATATATATATATATATATATATATATATATATATATATATATATATATATATATATATATATATATATTTTCAATCAAAATATCTGGAACGCAATTTAAACACATTAAATATTTCAAAACATTAATTTCTTAACAACTTACTGATAGTTAGTAACCCTGAACCCGACAACCACGGACTTTGCCGAATTTCGTATCAGTGCCGAAAATTTTGACATTGCGCATGAAGAAAACTTGGAACGATCGCCTTTATAGATGTTGAAAAAAGTTATGAACGTATTTTGAAATAATTACAGGATAAACTCGCTTAAATTTCAGCACTTTAGTCCAAACAATGACACTTAAAGCAAGAGATTCGGCCTTTACCGCGAAATGAAAAATCCGCAAATTTTCCCGATCTATACTCGAAAATTTGGAAATTTTTCCGATTTTAGTGTAATAACTAAAGCGACAAAACAAATTCTGGCATAATTTAATATTATCTTCCCGTTAATTAAAAACTTAAATTACAGTAGAAGCTAAAATGTGCGAAAAAGGCGGGACACGCCGATTGTGAATTCATCAATTTTTTGCATAGTCAATCGCTTGGGGAAAAAAAAGCGTGTTTAATAATGCTACCAGAAATTCAAAAGGAAAAAATTTTGTTATTTTCTATTCAAAACATATTTTGAACACAATTCCGATCATTTCGAAGAAAGTTCCAAACATTTTAGATTTGTAACGTTGGTTTAGCCCAACGAACTTTTACAAAATGTATTCATTTCTTGTGAATAAAAATGTTTTGGTCTTTTTATGTTTTGGTCTTTTTATTCGGAATCCGACCCCCCCCCCCGTTTTTTCTTACGTCCTAGACAATTATTAGCTTGCAGATACTTTTGAGTCGCGTGAGCAGATACTTTATATTTTATCTGAATCTGCCTTCAGCATGCAACCAACGATATTCTGATTGCTAACTGCCTCGGAACGGATGCTTTAAATTCTTGGACGATGGCAGGAGACAGTGATGTTTGAGATAAGATCATGCACAAGTTGAGCACATCCACAAAACTCCTGGGCAAAGATTTTTAGCTCTGTGCTGTGCCGTTTTCGACATCCTTAAGCAAGTTAGTCTGGGTATCAACCGAAATGCATCTGCACGCATCTTGAATCTCAGTCCTGTTCGAAAAATCTATTCCCAAAGAAGGAGATAGATGCCAGGTCTGTAGTAATGTTGAAGTGATGCCCAGGGGCGCACATGGTGTGGGGGGGGGGGGGGAGACACCTGTTGGTCCGGACCCCGAGTTTGAAGATGATTCCAGATTTCAAAAATATTTGAACACTCAAACCTATTTTTAATTTTTAATATTATTAAAAAGTAAACTTAATGAAAGAGGTAAAAATTTTTCGATTCAATTGCACAATAAGTGTCAAGTAGGTTCACCAGCTACTTCCCACAGCAGTCAAGTAACAGAAATTCGGACAAGATGGTTCCACTGTAAGTAAAATTTAATGAAGTAAATAAAGCCAGAAGAACATTTTTCGTACTCACGTGGGCAAAGGAGGTCTTTGAGGTTCTTCTTCAGACTTTCGAAGTACAGGTTCTAATGGTGGAGGAATATCAACTGAGGGAGGAAAAACACGTATTAGTTATTAGTGCAGAGTACAGACACATTTTTTTAAACAGTCGAACCTCGTTAAAACGAACTCAAGGGGATCTTTAAGTTAATTCGTTTTAACCGTAGTTCGTCTGATTCGAAAAGCAATAAATAACGTTAATGGTAAATACAATAAGCATTGATATGAGATAAAATGGAGGGAGTCAAGACTTTCATTGATGAAACCAAGACAACAAGTCACGTGATAGATTTTAAAGCAAAGCATTGGAAGAAATAGGGTTTCTTTCGTTAGTTTCACGCAAAACGTGCCAACTATTCGCCGTTGTTTAGTCACGTGACTTGGGGTCTTTGGGTCAGCTTTTGCTAAGTCAATGATTGGACTTGTTCCCTCCATTTTAATTCCTGCTCTAAAACAATAAGACGGGGATCTCAAATATAGTTTGTCTTAGTAGTAATTCGTTTGAAGCGTGTTAAATATAAACGAGGTTCGACTCTATCATTTGAAAATATTAGGGGGACCCGGAGAAAAAAAAAATAATGTTTTTTCAAACAAATAATTTTTTAACGTCTTTATTTTTAATCAACGATGTAATTATCCTCGTTATCAACAATCTTTTGCCATCTAGTATGCATCTTTTCAATCTCGTATAGATATAGTACAGTGCAATTAGACATAAACCTCAACATCCAAAGTAAAAGTTTCCTGCCAATTTTAAATTGTTGTATACTGTCCACATATTGTTCGGTAAAAAGTTACACCGTTTTCAGCGTCGGGTTTTGGGGGGAGGGGGAAAAAAAGTTGATAAATTAGTAGTTTTTATTAGTTTTTCGGAAGTATTTAGAAAACTACGGCGTTTAGCGCAAAAAGTGCAATATACAAAATAATCTACACTAAATTACGAACAAAATGATCCTAAGCATTATTTTGTTACGTGAACCGTTCCAGAGTTACGACATATGTAAAAGAAGAAAATTTTCGCATTTTAAAGATTTTTTGAAAACATGAAATTTTAACTACTACGTAAACAGAAATAACTAAACAATTTTATTAAAAAGTAATATTGTACAGTCGTATTGTAGTCTAAAAGAAGCTAAGAGGCACCACATGGAATCCTACTAGGCTTGACCTACCCTCATCGAGTTTCCTAAAATTGTTACCATAGATGAAGAGTAAAAGTTGTAAAACGTGAAAGAAAGAATTTCTATCTCTTTCACGTGAACTAATCAGGGTTGCCAGGGGTTGAAAGGTGCCTAAAAATGAGTAATTTACCCTCATCGAGTTTCCAAAAATCGTTACCATAAATGAGGGACAAAAGATGGAAATAAAACGCTAAACTAAGTTTGCCTACCTTTCTCGGCTACATAATCAAGGTTGGCAGGGGATAAAAGGTTTTCAGTAAGGGAGATAATTCACCCCTCATCGAGTTTCCAGAAAATGTTGTCATAAATGAAAAGCAAAAGCTGTAAGTAAAACGTTAAAGTAAGGTTGCCTACCTTTTTCCGGTCCCTATGAATGGTTGCCAGAGGTTAAAAAGTGCCCAAAAATGAGTAATTTACCCTCATCGAGTTTCCAAAATTTTTTTTGTCATAAAACGTTAAAGTAAGGTTGCCTGCCTGTTGCGTGTGAACTAATTAGGGTTTCCAATGGCTAAAAAGTGCCCAAAAATGGGTAATTTACCCTCCTCGAGTTTCCACATAAGTTACGTAAAAAAATGTAGGCAAAAATATAACAAAACCGATGGTATAAGGTTGCCTAAGCAAGAGTGCTCCAATCATAGGGTTGCCGCTATTCAAAGTTTCAGTATTGAAATTTCGACTCAATCAAACAATTGACTCAATCGATGTAACTATCAACCAAAGGGAATTTCTAGCTAACGCTAAGGACAAAATTGGCCTTATTTCACTCCTTACAATGCACCTGCAAAGAGGCGGTTGCACAGTTCATCAAGCATCGGATGACGCAGACTTATTAATAATTTTACCAGCGATTGGTAAAGCTGAGAATGGGGTTGAAGCTTGTGTGATTGGTGATGATACTGACTTACTAGTCTTGTTCACTGTTCACACACCATCAGAAAACAAATTGAAAATGGTGGTGCCGAAGAAAGGCAATCAGCAGGAAAAAGTGTACACTATTTCGGACATTCAGCGAGGCATTGGAGATATGAAAGGCGTACTCTTAGCAATATACGCCTTCACAGGATGTGACACTGTATCATCTATCTACAAGAAGGGGAAAATTTCACCGTATGGAAAAGTACAAGTCAACAGCGCTCTTCGTACGAAGCTTCTAGCTGACCCCATTGCAGTGACTGAGGGAGTGAGAAGAGATAAAATAGAGGGAGTGAAGACTTTAATGCATAAAACTAAGAGCCCCAAGTCACGTGATAAATTTTAAAGCAAAGCATTTGGAAGAAATCAGGTTTCTTTCGCTTGTTTCACGCAAAACGTGCCAACCATTCGTCGCTGTTGCCTCACTTGACTTGGGGTTTTTGGGTCAGCTTTTGCTACGCCAATGATTGGACTTGCTCCCTCCATTTGAATTAATGCTCTAAGGGCTGGTGCAGGAAAGCATTTCCTTCTTGCAATGTTTGGAGCCATGAATACTGAAGATCTAATAGCTTTTGCTACCAGTGTTACTGGCAGGCTACTGCAAAGCAGCCCATGTATTCATTGTTCAAGTTGGCTGCACTCCCCCCCCCCCCCTCCCTTTTTTTTCAGCAGCTTCCAGGCAGCATTCATATAAACCCTACCATCAGGTCCAACAGTGGCTGGATGAGAAAAAGAATCCGCTCCAGCGAGGGTGGCAGAAGATTGGCGAACACCTGAGACCAAGTATAACAATGCGTTCTGCAGCTCCCCAGGAATTACGTTCCCTCATAGCGTACATATGCAAAGACGAATGCGTCCATAACTAGCGAGTGCAGAAATAGTGATCTAAACTGCTCAATCATGTGCAGTAATTGCTCAGGTCTAGGATGTATTAACAGGGACGCTATATCACGGACGATGATCTAGAAGAGGACAGTGCTATGTTTGAAGGGGACTGAATACTGTGAATATCTTTCATCAATATGTCGCATGTAACGTTCTACATTTTTATTAAATACTAATATTTCACTCAGTTTACGAATTTCAAAAAGTTTGATAAAATATGGTTGCAATATACAGGCGAATATGCCTATTTTCTAAAGAAAAATCTTCAAAAGCTGCACTTATAAAAATCCTATCATTAAAAATGATATAATTATAAATCATAATTGTTATGCACATTTTTACCTTTTAAAATCATCTATGTTGAAAATATATTCATTCTTACTCCGGCATTGCCTAGAGAAAATTCGGGAATCTCCGTACCGCAGATTTATATAGCCACTTTCCCTTATAAGTAGAGCCCCTTGAGTTGGTAATGAGGTTGTCGTTCCTTCAAGGGTTTATCACAAACATACCACCGGAAACTAAAATCGTAATTGCTTTTACAAAGCATAATTCATACAAAAAATTAGTTTCTTTATTGATAATGAATATTTTTTCCGAAAAATCTAAAAAGTACGAAAATTTTCTCCTTTTACACCTGCCGTAACTCTGGAACGGTTCACGTAACAAAATAATGCTTAGTACCATTTTGTTCGTAATTTAGTGTAGATTATTTTGTATATTGCACTTTTTGCGCTAAACGCCGTAGTTATATAAATACTTCCAAAAAACTGATAAAAACTACTAATTTACCAACTTCTTTCCCCCCTCCCCCCAAAACCCGACGCTGAAAACGGTGTAACTTTTTACCAACTAATACGTGGACTGTATAGAGCAATTTGGAGTTGGAGGAAAACTTTTACTTTGGATGTTGGGGTTAGGCCCTTTTTTGGTCTATTTGCACCGTACTAATAAAACACAATTGATTTTTTGAAACACTATATCTGAAAATGGCATCTTGGATACGAGGATACGAGCAACTTTTCAAGTTTTTGTCTCATAGAGAGTGTTTTAACGGTCAGAAGAAAGGGAAATCAGATGGTGCAATTGGTGGTGAGAATATTTCTACAATTAACAGCAGAAAAGCAGTCATCCTGAAACATGAAATATGACTTCACTGCTCAAGGTGAACTCTTTAAAAAGTAATAAGCTGTGGTCTGCTGTTTCACACGTCATACTAAAGATCAATGCTGAAAATTTTTCCAAGTGACCAATAGACCCGAAAAACTTAGTACATTTGAAGAGTCTTGTGTAGTAGGGGAACATGGGGCAAAGTGAAATGGTGAAATATTTACTCAGCTTTTAACTTCACCTATCTGGTATTATTTTAACTATATAGTACCATATGTAATCTATTCCAGTCAGGGGAAAAAAATACCGCCGAAGATTAAAGCATTTGGTAATACAGGCAAATAAAAAAAAAATGATACTCATATTGTAATATTTTGTTGTAAGAAAAAATTATTTTTGTTACTTTAAAATGATGAAGTTATTGTTGTTAACATTTTAAATATTAATTGAGACCTCCAAATATTCAATGTAGCAAAAATTTAGTTAATATTGAGATTTATTTGTAGTTTAAATAAATTGTACAATTAGTCAAGTACATACTGGGCAAAGGGAAATAGTTTATTTCATTTACGTACTCAATCATTTAATATAAACCACTTACGTTTTCATTGATTAATTAATTCATTTACATTCCTACATTTAGTAATTCCCTTTTTTATTCATCCATTCACTTATTTTCTTACTCATTCATTCTTTTATTCGCTCGTTCATTTTTTTTTTAATATTGAAGTATTTATTTAATTATTCGTTATTGTTTCATTATCTTTTCATTTATTCATTCAGCCTTATATTTACTGATTATTTTGATCAAAAATATGTTTTATAATCAAATAAAAAATATTTCATTAGAAAAATACATTTGAAGACTCAAATTTACTACCAAAAATAAAAATGAACGCAAGTTTTACTATAAACTATATTGTTCTTTCTTTATAAACTGTAGTTTTCAAAACAAATTTCCGATTTGAAAAAAAAAAAAAAAACTCAGCCATCTTAACTATTTTACTTTGCCCCACATTCCCCAACTTTCATCCTCGGATTGACCAAAATAAGCGATAATTTGTCCCTTACTCCTGTTGATTTTGTGCATAATTCCTGTACACTCCAGGAATTTTTTTGGGAACTAACTATAGTGGAGAAAAAATGGCGACCGAAGAAGTTTTTTTTAATTGCCATTTTTTCAAACTAGGTCTCCACGTGGCGACTGGCGACCGTGATTCTTGACCTTGCCCACTTGAAGATGCACCATCTGAATTTCCTTTATTCTGATCTACAAAACCGATCTACATCTGACAAAAAACACCTAAAAATTTGTCCGATATTCAAGAGGTCATCTCTAGATATTTTACTTAAAAACCGATTAATTTCTATCTGTCCGGGATTGAAATTTGCACTACACGACAAAAGGTTTTTGAAAACGAGGGTAATTATATCGCTGACAAAAAATAAAAGCTAAAAAAAATATTTATTTTAAAAAACCACATTACTTTCCGCCCCCCTCTCTCCTTGTTTGAAATGTATTCTGATTTAAAAAATTTTAAAAATCCACTGGAAAATTGACTTCTAAGTTTACATTTTGACAAAATTTTAGCTTTTTTTTTTACTCATCCATTTCATAACATAAATGTTAATTTTAACTAATCTAGAATTTGAAAATTTATTAAAAACTAGCAAAAATACCCGGCGTTGCCTGGGTCAGTAATAATTGTGAGAAACAATCGCTACTTTCTTTCACTTTCTGTTTTAACTGAAAGAACTCAAAACAAAACACACCGCTTTTATGTGATAAAAAATCGAGCTTCTTCCTTACCCATAGAAGTAAAATAGCAATAAGTATAAAGAACGAACGAGTATTCATTTAGAAACGAAAGCACGAATTTAATCATATGAAAATTAGAAGAATTCCCAAACTATGAACTAACAAAAACAAAGATCAATAATAATAAAATAAAAAACGTGCGCTTTATTTAATTAAATAGTACACACATAAAATAAGAAAAGAAAAGAAAAAAGCTCTCGACTATGTTTTCTTAAGTGTGCAAAATGTAGAGTTTCCAAATGTTTAAATGACTTTAAATTCATGTTTGCACTGGAGAAGCCTTGATTCAAAACTTTCAATATGATTACTATTAATATTGATGTTGTAAGGCATTGAAGTTTTGTAACAATGAATTTTTTATTTTTTAATATTGTGAGGCTCTGAGAAGTTGAGTTCCGACTCTGACAATGTTTACCTCTGTTTCGGAAAATAGGGAAGTTGAGAAACTTTCTTAATAGTTTTTCAAAAATGTTTCAACTAAAATCTGAGTCAATAACATGTCTATTTTTTGCTAAACTCTCCTAAAACAGGTAAACATAGTCAAGGTCACAGCTCAACTAATCAGAGCTGCACTATAATTTAATGAGGAAATTACATAAAATACTGTTTTCCATCATAACTTTTTGAAACTAAGTTTTTTAGATATAAATTATAGCCTATGTTACTTCCTGATAATGTAGCTATCTGTGGTGAAAAAAAAATGTTAAAATCCATTGAATATAGAAATTACATAGAGAGGCCCCGCTATACTAAGAAATTGAAGCTGGAAGTTGCACTGCTCTATCCCAAGATCCTTAGCTTCTTGCTAAACATCTTGAGATACATTTTGATTCAAAACATTTCATTACTGAATCTCAATTGATAGTTAATTTAAACTTAGATATTGTTGCAAGTTTATGAAGCACGTTTTTGATATTGCATTAAAACATGAATTAAAATGCAGACCAATCCGCTACCTACTTTATTCGGTCCCTTCATGAAATTAGTGAAAACTATTTTTGCAAAGCAACCATGTTATCATAACTCCGCCCATCATTGCACCGCTGTATCCCATAATTCCGGCTTCAATTTCATCAACTTTTTACCATAGAAGGCGCCTCTCTATTTCAACTTCTTTACTCTGTGTTAAAAACCGTCCAGTAGTTTTGAAGCTTACCCCGGAAATACACACATACAGAAGTAGCCATTTGTGCAGGGGAAACCCGGCTAAAGTGGATACCCCGGGCAAAGCGAATTTCGCCTATAACTCTCAAATAATTAGTTGGTCGGCATCCGCGTTGTCATAGCAACGGTCGCCAGTTGCCGCTCCGTGTGCGGCAAACACGTCGGGACGAGTTCGCCTCACGCGATGCCAGTGAGTGAACAAAGTATGTTTTTGGGGAAAACAACATTAGTTTACAGAGGTTAGTGTTTCGTTTATAACTTTAACACTATTTGTGACATGTTCTTTGTTATGAGTACGATTTGATGCACGATTATGTAGCTTTCAACTCTCCGTAGACGACGAGTTTAGATGCTCTGGTTTTTTAGTTATTTGTAGTGACATCAAAAATGTACCTGAAGGGCAAAGCGGATTGGGCAAAGTGTGGGCATATTCACTTTGCCCGGTCATGACAAGTCACTTTTTTCGAACCTGGAAGTCCTTCAATATTAAGATCTCAAGAGAATACTACCATTGAAGACTGTCCTTATACTCCCATGGGATCTGAAACAACAGAATAAATCCAAGGTAATAGTGTTCCCGCCGCTTCACCCAAACCTGAATGTTCTATACGAACTACTACAGTTCTTAAGTTTTACTACCTATTCCTCAGCCTGTTAAACCAATAAGAACACGTAAACAAAAACTACAGAGATCTACACTCCAGACAAGTACTGCAGTAAAGGACAATCAGAGACAAAAATTTGAAAAATTAAAAAAGACTGTCATGAAGTAACTAGATGATGTTTCGCCTAAAGCTTCTCAGAAAGCTATTAAAAAGACCAAGCACCAAAACGACTAATCAAAAATCTCTGCTACAAAACATAGGACTGCATAAGAGAATGATAAGAAGAAAAAAGTAAAGAAATTTGATGATGTAAGGTGCATTTTCTGTGATGAAATTTTCATTGAAGATGATGAGCCAATGAAAAACAGGATACAATGTCGTATTCGTACTCAGTGGTGTCATAAAGAGTGTTCAGCATTCGAAAATGGTAATGATTTTGTTTGTGATAACTGCAATGATTAGTATTGTAGAAGAAAAATGTGTTTTTAATATGCTCCTAAATTTTGGTTTTTTACTTTTTTTGAAAAATTTCTTTGCTTGTTATAATAATAACTGCAATAATTAGCATTGAAGAAAAATGCTTTTTAATACGAGCCTTTAATTTTGGATGCTTATTTTATTCTTAAGTTCAGTTTCCTTGTTTGTAATAACAACAATAATTAGCACTGCAGCAAAAAAAAAATGCTTTTAAATATGTTCCTTTTATTTTCGACGTTTATTTTATTTTTAAGTTGAATTTCTTTGTTTGCAATAACTACAATAATTAGCATTGTAGCAAAAAAATGTTTTTTGGATATGTTCCTTTAATTTTCGATGGTTATTTTATTTTTAATGTTTAGTTTCATGACAGATAATGTTGCTGTTCGCTTTGCCCAAGTAACGAATCCACTTTACCCGGGGTGTTGGGCAAAGTGGATATTTATGCCATTTTTGAAAACTGGTCTTATATCTAATAGTGTAATTAATATTAAGGACAAATGTTATTGAATTACGCAAGTTCATTAAATGAAGACTGATTATAAACATTTGTTTCAATTTCTAAAGTTATAATTAAACGACAATAATCAAGAAAAGCTTAAGGTGTTCACGTTGCTCGGGTTTCCCCTATATAGATGAGGATTCCTAAGAAAGCAATAAATGTCATGCTTGCTCCATAGAAACTTTGATTCAAAATTTTCATTGTGATTACTTTTAATATTGCTGTTGTTAGGCATCGAATTTTTGCAACAATGGGTTTTATATTTAATCATTTAACGGGAAAATTACATGAAATTTACTGTTTTCCATCATAACTTTTTTAAACTAAGTTTTTTAGGAACAAATTAAAGCCTAAGTTGCTTCCTGATAATGTAGCTATCTACGGTGAAAAAATGGTTAAAATCCGTCCAGTAGTTTTGAAGCTTACCCCGGACACACCCACATACAGAAGTAGCCATTTATGTATATACAGTGGCTTCCAAAAGTGTTCGTACACCAACGACTTTCAATGAAATGGGCCCCGATCCATTGGTAGAATTAATTTTTCGGAATAGGTATTTAATTATAAGATCTATAATTAATTTTTAACAAAACTACATGAAAAATTTTAATGAAATATTAAAACTTAATTTTTTAAAAATCAAAAACCAAAAAGTGCCGGAAATTTTATCTCACAAAAGTCTTTGTACACTTTAAAAAAAATGTCTATATATTATTGAACAATCGAACTTTTTATTAAGTTATTATTTAGTAGAATATCATTCAACATCCACAACAGCTTTTGAATGTCTGAGAATAGATTTCAATGTTCTTTTGTGTGAGTGTGTAATTTCTGAGTAAGTGTTCAACCACACTTCGAGTTTTACTGTTTCCAGCTCACTTTTCGTTTCAAAGTCGTATTTTCGTAATTTAGTCTCCAGATACCTCTAAATATGTTACATTAGGTTCAAATCATGAGATTGAGGGGATATTTTCTAACTTTAGGACAGTTTTCAAGGCACTAGACGCAAACGTTGAAAACCGTGTGCTTCTTATCGTTAACTTGATTAAAAAACGAAGTTGTTTCAGATAACGAAATTTTTGGCTAAGAGTTTAAAATTGCTTTTTAAAATATTTAAATAAACAGCATAATTCATTATTTCATCAAAAAATTTCAAACTACAAAGTCCTGATGCTGATATGCACTCCCACACAAGAACACCTTCATCGTCTAGATTAACTGATCCAACTAATTTCTTAAGATAAAGTTCCTCATTTTTTCTTCTATTTACAATGGGGTCGTTTCTAAAATTTTAAAAGTTTTGTTTTTTTCTGAAAGAGCATGCTTAAAAACATATGATCTGACCATTTTTTAAATAAGTTACTTAAGTTTAATATTTTTAAAAAATTACTTAAATCGGAGCGCTTTTATTGTTTACACTTCTGTCGTGTGACATCACAAATGATGAAATGCCATTCAACATTGCCATTCACAGAACAAAATATTTAATTCGCATTTTTACTCACGTGTATTGGCAACGATATGGTTGATAGCAAGCGTAGAGCGCAATATTAATTCGCTGCTTGATTATCATAACGTGGAAACGTAGTAGAAAGATGCGCCAAATTGCATCATTTGTGACGTCATAAAGACCACGCCTTGTTTGGAAATTCAGACATTTTAAAAAATTAATTAAAAAAAAACTGTTGAGAAAATCAAGTATTTTCTGGGTTCATGTAATTTTTTTTTTTTTTTTTTGCTCATTCTTTCCATTTCAATGACTAAAAGTAGTACTTTTGACTGAAGGAAACCACCCCATTATACAAAAATTTGAGCAAAAATTTTGAATTTATTTTCATCTGTAATAACACATTGTTTTAAAACGTTTTGAGCTTATTTATCATTGATTTTGCAACGAAAAGGATAAGTTTTCTGCTTTTCGCACGAACAAGTAAATTTCTGCTTGAAGAGGTCCCATGTTAATCCAGCTAATCAGAGAACTTGGCGAACAATTTTAAGTGAAAATCAAATGTAAAATTTTTCATTAAATTTTGCAAAAACTTTTACAGCAATCAAATGTGTTTTTTTCATAAATTTTTCAACTGTAAATCTCCGATCACGCTTTGTTAACTTTGCCGGTTGACCTTTTCTTACCTTGTTTTCGGTCCTATTCTTTTCATTAAAGCATTTTATCAAGCACTTTAGTATAGAATGGAATAAATTAACTAATTTAGAGACATTTCAAACCAATTTACCGCTACTGTGATGAAAAAATTCAAATTTCGAGTGGTGTTTGTTGTTTTTACGAATACCAGCCATTTTAAAGTAATAAGCAAAATAATTAGGGAATAAATAAACAAAAAATTAAAGCCAAATGACTTTTAAGGGTCAACACAATGCAAAAATAATATTTAAAAAAAACGACATATGATAATTTAACCATGAATTTATTCGAAAATATTTGTGCATACGATGACTTTTGTGGCGTGTTATTTCCCTGTCTCTTCGTTTTTTGACCCATTTCAAAAAGAAGATCAGTCAATATTTTGGAAAAAACTACTAGGTTTTATTTAGAATGACATAGGAATGATGTGGGGGGAAAAAAAGAAAAAGGACTTCCTATTCGAATTCAGTTTCGCGTTATTTTAGTTTTATTAAAAATGTTCAAGGTGTACGAACATTTTTGGTAACCACTGTAGATTATTTTGAAAAAATTATTTTCCTTTGAAATTGTCATTTTAATACGAAACGAAGTTATTTATTTATTTATTTTTTTTATTCATTTTTTTTTTTTTTTTTTGTAAAGCAATCAATTATAACTTGTGCACAGTTGAATGGATACCTTCAATTTCTTGCGGTTGTTCTAATAGAACAAGTACAAATCTATAATGAAAGATGATGTAACTAAGCACATTAGGAGTTCAAACGGGGTTTCCACTTGACCCTATTAACAAAGGTCAGACAGCCAGTGCCTCGGATGTTGGCTGAACAAACGAGAATGCCAGCTGAGAGTCGTGGAAAAGAGGATCTGGGAAGTCATATTCCAAATATAAAAAGTATCAGAACTCACTATTTGCCGCATCAATTTAAGGTTACTGTTTTCATATTCGTTTTGCATTGCTCCTAATTCGGCAACCATTTCAGATACATAATTAGCACTTAAAAAAAAAAAAAAAAAAAAAAAAAAAAAAAAAAAAAAAAAAAAAAAAAACATGTTTGTAAGAGGGGAGGGGATAATCAATCAAAGGGCCAAGTTTTGGGTCGTGGAATATTAAAAAGTGGTGATATAAGTGGTGAAAATTCATTGAGTTCATGACTTTATTTTATTGAAATTGGTGAGAGATTTTTAAAAAACTATAAGAGTTGATGCAAGACCCCTGCTTTGCTTTGCAACAATATTAAGACGTTCAGTAGTGAGTGAGTTAAAAACCAATAAATGATTTTTTTTATATTTATTATTATTATTATTTTTTTTTTTTTCATTTTTTTAACACTAAAGTGGTATGCCTATTGTTCCTTATCGTTCCATGATTAGCAGACAGAAAATCGTCTGCTGGAAGAATTTTATTTTAAACTAAATAATTTTTTAGGGATCTTTACTTTAAAAAAGCTGGAAGTCTGGATCTCTGTCTCGATGTCTGTTACGCGATAGCGCATAGACCGTTCGGTCGATTTTCATGAAATTTGGCACACAATTATCTGGTAGCATAGGGGAGAGCACTAGGGTGGGCCTAAAAAATCGAATTTTTGCACAGCACTTAGAATTAATGCGGAAAATTTGAAGCTCCCTAACACTAATTACAGTGCAAAATTTCATGACTTTGAGTTAATGTCTTCTACTCTGGCAAGAGACTTGAATTTTGGAGCTTTTTTGAAGAACATTAAATTAAGAGGAAAATTGCGAAATATTTCAAATTCTGCTGATCTTTAAGCCTTAGTGCGGTAATTTTTTAACTTCCTAACACTAACTAAAGCGTAAAATTTCAAGCCTGCGAGTTAATTTTTTCTGCTCTGGCCAGAGGCCAGAATTTTGAGAATTTTACATAAAAGTCCTTAAATATGAGTGACACATTTACAAAGTACCTATACATGCCTAATACCCTGCAATACTTCAAATTTTCAATCACATCAGCAGCATAATACAACCCCTTGAACCAGGTTCTTCCTGTAAGGGGTTAGGGTGAAGGGGTCAAAGGCCTCCCTTGCTTTGAAAAACTAATTTTTTTTTAAGTAAGGGAGTTTAAAGTACACACCAACATGTGGTTTATGGGATAATGGGCGTGGTTTTGTAGTTTTTGATACAATTTCATTGAGTTCACGCTCTGTATCCTCCTCTACGCTGGAAAAAAACGAAATAACAGGCTTGTCATGAGCTTAAATAATCTTTATTTCGTTGTTTATACGGGATACGGGAAAAATGAAAGGAAGTCAAGTGGTTTAAATAGTTGGAAGAAGTTGTCTGTTGTATCTGATGCATACTTCAAAATATTTTCAATTCACTAGATCAAAAGCTGGAATCAATAGCCGATTGGAGCAAAAGCTTCGCAGACTCTTCCAGTGGGCTATTTTCCTTTTAAATCTTAACGAATTCTCATTATTCTCATTGCGGCATCTCTTACAGTTTGTTGATGATTCAACGTCAGTCAGACTCCAAATGTTACTAAAGTAAAATTTGAAAAAGGCTGTGCGACTCAGAAAAGCGTCCCATAGTTGGTTTAAAGCCATTAGATTGCAAGTTGACCCGACGATATTGAATAAACACCAACAATACTTTTTTATTAATATCACATTCCGTGAAATAAGGCTTATGCTCTCCTTATCTTGCTAACCGCGATCTGGGTGCACTAAATATGTCTCGTTGTTTGGAAATCAGCTAATAGGATAACGAGATTGTACACATTAATTATAAACCTACCAACTGAGTTTCAAATCTTCGTCAAGTTTATTAATGCATATACTCCATCCTGGTTTTGAATAAACCCAACCTTTCTGTTAGAGACGGAGCCACGAGCTAAGCATGCGTGAGAATTCTTTTTGCATCAAGATACTTGCCAAAAAAGTGTCGATGTTACTGATTCCGTCAATTGCTCGAAAAGGTACGTTTTGTAGTTTAATAACACATAGTTTACAATCTTTATAAGTAATTTTACAATCTATATATATAATTCTCTTACGTGCCGGCAAATGAAGGGGTGAATTTCTAAACCTCTGTTGGCAACACTTCGCCGATAAATCATGTAAACAAACTTCTACGTTGTTTTGAAATCTTGAATTACAGAATACTCAACGAACTTTTTTTTTTTTTTGAGATGAGTTTGAGTCGGGCTGTGGCCCATTTCAACCTTAATCAGCAAAGAAAAGCTCAAAGAAGGCAGGAAACCGTTCTTGAATCCAATTTAAGACGAGCCATTTCCAGAGTTGTATTCTCTGATTCGCTGCCGATAATTTTTAGCGGCTGGGGAATTTTCAGTCAGCAGTTCCTTCAACAGATCAGGTGCGTCACACAATGCCGGTAACCGCACCTTTCCGTCATGGCAACATTTAGTATATTTATTTGCAGTATTACGCTCTTTCTGCCAATAAAGAGCACCACAAAATTCGCATTCTTCACACATTGCTCCACAATCATGTTCATCGGCAATGTTGTTTTGAACGCGTAGGCGCTTTGAGCGTCGTCTATTCTCTGCTTCAGTACGACAGTTCAGTTCAAAATGAATAACCGAGAAAGAATTTACTTTATTCCTTTTATTCTCAGCTGAAAGGTTTCGCCAAATTTGTTTAGGGTTATAGTAGTTTTAGTATTGTGCAAGCAAAGTAGCCTTGGCGAGTTTTCGCGTTTTTAGTTAAACCATTTTTTGTTCGTGACGTGGCAAGGATTCAGAATAACAACAAGAAGGACAAACGTTTGAGAAAATATGTTTGGTGCTCTCTGAGCCTGTTTTTAGTCATGGCCAGCTCTATGTGGCATTATCAAGAACAAGATCTTTTGAAGCAGTGTCAGTTGTGGCTCCCAAACGGGACATTTTTAATTGTGTATATGAGGAAGTTTTCTCAGATTAGAATATATAAGAGTGTAAATATGTAAATATATAAGAGTGTAAATAATGTAAATACATCCCTCGGGGGAGCCTGTAACCCCTAGAGGGCGCGTCCCCAGGTGGCGGATAGGGGAATGCCTTCATTGGTTTTCCAATGGGTGGTAGAAGGGAAATAAAATACCTTCCGCGGACCAACAGGTAGAAGTGCAATCTCTCCAAAGCAATGACAGACACTTTTGTATCTATAATGGTAAAGTTGTGCACATTGCCAAGGCAGTCATCTTACATACAGCAAAGTTAAACTGTCGAAAATCTGGCTAAAGCAGACAAATTAACATTATGAACGTAATTTTCATATTGGTTAAATGGATGGTGACCTAAATGCAATTACCAACTTTAATTTTTACGGAAAATTTTAGCTAGGCTAATGTATTGGCATACAGCGAGCGAGCGAAGCGAGCATGGATCGCGAAGCGATCCACAGGGAACTGCGTAAGCAGTTCCGGGGGTTGGCGAGCGATAGCGAGCAGGGGGCGATAGCCCCCTAGTTTTTCCTTAATGAATATAAACCTATATCCTAAATGTAGTTCTCATTTTTTGCATATTTCCCAGAAAGTTATTGCAACCGTATAAAATCATGCATTTTTAATCGAACTTATTCTTATATGCAATTAGATGGTATAATTAAGGACCTTGTAAATTTGGAATCTCTACCCACTTCAACAACCACACGATAAAAAGGAAAAAAAAAAATGTTTTTTTTCCCCACTAAAATTTATACTTCTTGCTAGAGCAGAGGAAATTAACCCCGAGATAGGAAACTTTGCATAATAATTTGTGTTAAGAGTTTACAATATTAAAGACAGGCCCGTTATTTCAAACTTTTCCAGGGGGGAGGCTTGAAATCAATGAAATTTTATCGGAAAACCATGAAACCACGTTTACTTATATGTAAAAGCGTTAGCGAAAAAAAAAAAAAAGCGTGAAAGTGCGAAAAACGAAATTTTTGACAGCTTTTTTATAGCATGCAAGACTTTGAAATTTTCGGTTGGGGGGGGGGGGGGGTCTGACCCTCTGCCCCCTTTCTGACTACGGCCTTGGTAGTTTGTAGGTGGATGGTGTCAGAATAACGTAATATTATTGATTTAAAAAAAAAATAACGGGTCTTTGACTAATCACAAGTTTTATAACTTTAATTTTTAATTAAACTATTTCAATTTCAACAAAATTAAAGTCCCCCTCCCCAAAATAAAACAATTAAAATACACATTACAATTCGCGCAAAGTAATTCTCCTGCCAAAGAAAGAGGACTCAGGTTACAATTCGAACAAAACATAAGTCGCCCTTCCGGCCAAAAAAAAAAAAATAATAATAATAATGCAATTAAAATGCGAGTTATAATGGTGGAAAAAATAAAAATCCCCCTTTCCCCAGAAGAAAAAAAAAAAGACCCTGTAAAAATAAAGACGTATCTCTTTTTCTAAAACTCCTTTTCCCCAGTCCTAAGATAGCTTTTAAATGTTGTAAAACGTTCCTAAATAACGTTTGCAAACTCGTTTTTAAATTCTTGCTCTCAAAGTCTAGTGATGTTATGCTCCGTTATTAAATTCAATTTAGCTTAGGGTTTCTCGCTAGATTAAAAACACTCATAACTCCTCTGTTCTAACTCTTGAAGCTTGGAACAAAATTCATCTATCAAGAGCAGGAAAAAAAAAAAAACTCTTTCGAATGATTTTAAACAAAAAGGGTTGAAGGAATTTTTTCGTCTGTTTTCCGTAGGCAGTGTTTATAAAAAAAAATGACTCCAAAAATTAACTAAAAATAGCTCTAATGTGCTTCCCTGGGGTCCGAAGCAATTTTGTACGAAATTTAAGACTGTACTTTGGGAAGGGGGAGAGGGATCCCATGGACATCGCACAGACCCCCCTCCCCTCCTCATAAGCAAACACAAATTCTTTGAGAGAACTTTTTTAATATAGCGAAAAACGATCCAAGCTTGTCAATAAAGTGTCTTAAACTATTTTAAAATTACTAATTAAATAACTTAACTAAATAACAGAAACAAGAGACGATTTGGAATTAATGATCGGAATGAAACTTATATTTGGTATTCAGGGAAATCTAAGTACTTATAATTGATTTAAAGAACATTTCAACCCTATATTCCTTCCCATGGCAAAGCATTTTAAATTAACAAATCAAGTTTGAGTAATAACACACAAATAATTAAATGATAAAGAAATAATTAACCAATACATCAATAATTTTTATTTTCAGTAGGAATTATGTCTGTTTAAGACTAAGTCAAATAATCTGCTTGGCAGGAAAGCCGAGACCACCCACGGAATGTTCAAGGAACATTTAAATTCCTTCTTCCGCAGAATTTATGGCCCTTGTCGACAGATGCCGTCTTAGGAAAATATACAAGAACAGGAAAGTTTTTGTTTTTTACCGAAAACAAATCGCAAGACTTCTTAGCAGTGCTAAAAGAGTGTTAAAAAGGGAAGTAAAACAACCATCTGCACTGTATTTTACCTCACTAACAAAAAAAAAAAAAAAAAAAAAAAAAACACAGAGGAGCCTTACGAGAATACAATCGAAATCATTGCTTGGACGTATTTATTTTCTGTAGTATAAAAATAAAACCATAAATGAAACGGCCAGAGGGAGAATCATATAAGAAACCGCTTCCGCCTTCATCATGCAATCAGGGCCTGATTTACTACTAAGCCCATGAGGTGCGGCCTAGGAGCGCTATTGCTCTAGGGACACAGTCTTCAGGGTCCCATCTAACTGGTTAAACTACAAATAATGGTAGATACGGGGGACTCTGGAATAAAAAGTGAAAAGTTCTCTAGGGACTCTCTAATATTGTAGACAATAGAGAAAATTGTACCAAAAAATGGTTTATAATTTCAGAATTTTTTTTAACAATGTATGTATACCTAAGAACGTTTGGACAGTTGAAACATTCATTTTAACAACCGCCGCGTCGAGTTATTTATCATGAGTTCTCTCGTGACGTCTGTTTGAGCGTTTGTTTCTATATGTGTGTACCTCGCGTAGCTCAAAAAACACGGTACGCCACAGAAGGTTCATATTTTTTATGTAGACTCTGAGTGGAGGGGGGAGTCAAGGGAGTCAACCTCCCCATTCGGTTGCCTTCGAATGTTCCAAAGGGGTCTTTTACACGTTTTGTTTTTGGGGGGGGGGGAACTGCGTTAACTTCAATGCAGACTTAGGTGATGTAATATCTAACGACCACAGTTGGCTACAAATTTGGTAACAAAAATGATTTTTGTATCAGGTTTTAATTTGGTGCTATTGGCAATATTTAAAAAGATATCCATTGAATCACGCTAAAATTAAAACTGTCGATATTTGGAAAATGAATCTGTGTAAATCCTTTTTCGGGCTATTAACCACGGGAATATGCCATTGTTTCAATTAGTACCTACCTAACATACTCAACTTCAAACGATATCCAGGTATACTCTTCAATGATCGTCACCCTTCCTCCAAGGAAGGGTGACGATCACCCTTCCTTGGAGGAACTTCAATTTGGAAAAATTTGCATCTAATTTTCCAAATTGAAGTTCTAAAATGCAAGTTTGATGACGTTAAGGAAAGGAACGGGGTTCGAATCTCCCTCCTGGAAACTTTTCGGAATAGAAGTTTCAAAAGGCCAATTTCTGACGATCTTTAGTGATGTTAGGAGGAGGAGTTTTGATGCTATATCTCGGGCATTTTGCAAAATTTAAGTCTTTAAGACATGATTGTAGACGTCTCAGGTAGTGCTAGGGCAAGAAATTGGGGCAGTGACTTTTCTCCGGTACTTTTTCGAATCTGAAGTTACAAAAAAGCGCGATTTTAGACGACCTTCGACCATGATAGGGGGAAGATGATTCAAAACATTCTCTCGGAATTACTACAAAATTGAAGATCAAAAATGCAATTTTAGAATACCTCTTTCAACAGAAAAGGAAAGGAATAGGTTCGGGGACACCCACAGATAAAAATATGTATTTTAGTTACGTTGGATAAGAATTATGTGCATCATCCCCCCCAAGCACGTGAAAATACGATACATAGTAAGAGGTAATCTGAAAAATCAACCGCTCCCTCCTTGAACAATTTCTGGATTCGCGCTTGACACTTCGAGAACAAAAAATCAGAACATTGTCAGTAATTAAGGAAAACGTTTCACATAATTGACGTTTCTACCACATTTTTTGATGACTCAGCCACTAATTAAGTGTGTCAAGTGCCATATTTTACTTTACATAAATTTTGAGGATAAAACAACGCAGAAACAACTTCGCAGCCAACGATTCAAATCAAATGAAACATGGAAATATTTTTTTTAAAGTAATAATAATGAAATATTTACAATGATTTTGATCCGTATCGTAGACAGCTCCGACATTAAAAAATGTATTAAGCTTCATATGTAACAAAATTTTGAATATCACTCAGCTGATTTTAGCTTCAATAAGAGAAAAACAATTATTATTATTTTTTTAATTCTCAAAGTCACTCACTTGCTTCAAATGACGCGCTTTCATAGCCCCTCACTTTGTCCATCAACTCCAAGGGTGGCGCTGATGGCTCTGGTTCGTCATCCACGGCATCGGGTGGCGGAGTCACTGGAATAAATAAATAAATAAAATAATTATAAAGATAGCAACAAAATAATTCAAAAATTTAAAGTGCTGTTATTGGTCAGCAATAGCAATGTTTTGAATTCGATGAAACGGGGAGCAGCGCCCCCCCCCCTAGAATGCCAAGTTAAATGTTTTTCAAAAATATTCTTTATTATTGAATAGAAGAAAATATTGTGGGTTGGGAAAACAAAGTGATTTAATAAATTTAAAAAATAATGTTCGGCGAAAATCTTAATTTCTTTTGAAAAGAAATCTTGAAAATAAAAAATTTCAACTGTCACGGCTTATTTGCATCTAATTCCCAACCTCCCCCCCCCCATCCTATTTCTCCACTTTTTGATTTTTGTTTCTAGTTCGTTTTTTTTAAATGAAACGCTTCTGAACACCCCCCCCCCCGGCCCCTCGTCAAAATTATAACGTATCGTCTCAAGTCTTGTTTGCAGGGCTTCAATTTCACAAATTTCTGGGAAAGAACCCTTAAGCACTTAACTACATTGAAAATCCTTTAAAAATGCGTTTTTGGAGCTTCAATTTGAAAAAAAATGCTGGGCCCCTAACGTTACCAAATATTGTTTTTCAATCGCTTTTTTTAGGACTTCAATTTCAACAAATATTCGGATAAAGGCCTCTGACTGCTTTCCTCTAATATCATCAAAGATAGTCAAAAATTGTTTTTGAAGCTACACTTACGAAAAATTTAAGTGGGATAGCCTTTGAACCTCTCTTTCTAATATCATAGAATGTTGCTAAGTTTTAAGGACTTCCCTTTCAAAAAAAAAAAAAAAAAAAAAAAAAATCTGAGGGAAAGCTCCAGAACTCTCCTTCTCGTAACATCTTCAAAGTTGGTCTACAGTTGAGTTTCTATTGCTTCAATTTCGAAAAATTGATGGGGGGAGGAGAAATCGTCTAGAGAGAAGAATTCAGTCTATTTTTCTAAAAATCGATCGAGGTTGTTTGAGCTCTATCCCTTAGGTTCAAGTCAAAAAAATATGACCTATAATCACGTTTTTAAGACTTCAGTTTCAAAAAATTTCCGCTTAGCCCCTTGCACTTTTCTTCTCCATAAAATCTCCAAAACCGTCTAAAATTGCATTTTTCAAACTACAGTCTAAAATTTTTCCCCCGGAGGAGAAACCTACAGATGATTTTTTAAATTTTTTTTTATTATTTCAAGAATACCTCGCCTCTAACTTGTTTCTAGTTGCGTCACTACTCCGAAGTCCCCATCCCCCCAAAAGCATTATGGAGCACCTCAAATTTCGCTTCCAGATCAATATTTTAATTGTTATCGTTTCATTATTGCTAATAATAATAATTAATAATAATAACAAATGAGTTCTTTTTTTTTTCGCGAGATAAGTTCAGCAGCCAACGAAGTCAACACCCTTTCAGGTTCCAATCAATCGATTCAAATTTTTTATTAAACACCGCAAAAGATGCAAACATTGTATGACTCGTCATGCAGTGCGATTAATTAAAGAGCAAACATTTTGAAACAAAATAATAAACAAGAACGCATCCTAGGACACTCATCTTTCATTCCCACGACTCTCTCCCAGTCCCTCATACACGAGCTGAAGATAATAATAGCTCAATTCAAAACGTAAGGTAAAAGACCGCACAGACATTTACACGACTAAGCGCAGTGCCTGGCACAAAGCAAGAGAAAAAATGAGAGAAAAAAAGAGAAAACAGCATCCACACATTTTGAGCAACATCCAAGATTCCATATCGCGAATCCGGAAATGAATATGACGTGAATTAGGGTTTAAAGAGCAAAAGAAGCGGCGACACGTGTTCTTTTCGTGGGTCGCCAAACAAACTTTGAGAGGGCATTTCACACAGCGAGTCTCAATCCGTGGTCCGCGAGCAATTTTCATGTGGTCCCAGGGTCTGATTATAGCACAGGACAACTAGGCCTGGGCCTGGGGCACCATCTTCCTAAATCAAATTTCCTAAAGAATTATGCATAATAATTAAAAATAATAATAATAACTTATTAATCGCAAAAAACTTCCTTAAAGGAAAATTTTTATTCATTCTGTTATTAGTGAATTTACCGTGTCACAACTATGAGGGGCCCTGAAGGGATTCATAAATGCACATGGTTAATGATTTACATAATTCTGGGATAGACAAAGAGGCCCCAAAAATGAATTCGAAAACCTGTAACCACCGTATCTTGCTATAGAGTCTTCAGGGGGGCTCCAAATTATTGTGAGCCTAGGGTCGCATTTTTAGTTAATCGGGCCTTGTAAAGGTCCGCGAACAGCTAGTGAAAATTAATCTTTATTATTTTTACTTTCTTCTATGTCTAACATGTAGAAAAAAGTGTAGGATTCGCAAAAAATTTCGAATTTCGACGGATTTGCACATCTAGAGGAGTTTTAGACCTATTTGACCATATTTGGAAAATATCTGTCCATCAGAGTGTGTATGACCAGTTTATTTATTTATTTATTTATTTATTTTATTTGCGGCCGCTCTTGTTGCTTTGTTGTAATTAAATCAGTTAAAGAAAACTTTTGGATTCGTCGCATTTCACGTAATGTAATTGTTGTGAAAATGTTATTTCTATCGTAAGTCTTCCGCTTAGGATTCGGAGGGGTAGCAAATGATCCTCAGTAGTGGAAAGGATGAGCTACTTCAAAGGGAACAACTTACCCACGGAACTTTTAGCCCCACTCTCTCCTAATGCACTAGATAGATCGTGCAGGATGAAGATAATTTATTTCAAGCTAATTAATAAAATTTTACTCAGCAATTCTTACTCTTAACCTGCATAGAAGCAGAACTAAAAAGGGGGGGGGGGGGCTGAAAGGCTACGGCCAGCGGGGTTAATAATTAATTTTTTGAGTGAAGTCATTTTTTTAAATAAACTCTCCTCCAAACTTATGCGTTAACGTTAAGGGAATCACAATATCTTGGGAGGGAAAAAAGGCCATAGGATTACTTTGCCACCTGTGAAGTACTCCCCACATACGAAAACTTTGCTGTCGAAATTTTGTACATTTTATCTTACAACTTATCGAAGTTACTAACCGCTCACTTTGATGCAAACGAAATTACGCAAACATTCCAAAATATAATATTTCAAACCACTTAAATAGAGCAGTGCAGCACTGCAATTACTATGTAAATACCGTCGCACACTCCGCTCATTCTATGGATTTTAATGTGTCTCCGTCCACCTGAACTACTTTTAAGAATGGGATCTGAGAAATTTCCACTTAACATTTCCGCCAAACCAAAACTTTAGTCCCAGACGAATTCTCGAATGCTTTTTCCAACTTGGAATGTGGAGGAGGGAAAAGGAAGAGAAGAACAAAGGGGCAATTGAAGTCGTTGAATGTTTGGCACAGGAGGATATAGGTGGGACAGCTGTCCCGTGCGCTACGAAAAATGGGGCACAACTGAGAGCTATAGACCTTACGCAGTACACTACACAAAACATGTTTGCGTTCTATCTTGATTATAATTAGTTTCTTGAAATTGTTTTAGAATCTTAGTTAATTTTACACTGCACAATTGCACCGTTAGTGTACCTGCAGAAAAATAGACGCAATGGGGTCGTTTCCAAAATTTTAGAAGCATTTTTTTCTGGAAGAACATACTTAAAAACATACGATCTAACTATTTTTTAAATAATTTGTTTCATTTTAATATTTTTTAAAAATTACTTAAATCGGTGCGCTTTCATTGTTTACGTTTCTTGCCGATGATATCACAAATGATGAAATGCCATTCTGTGTTGCCATTCACAGAGCAAAATATTTAATTCGCATCTTTACTCGCGTGTATTGGCAACGACATGGTTGATAGCAAGCATAGAGTGCAATTTTAATTCGCGTCTTGATTATCAAAACGTGGAAACGCGGTACAAGATGCACCAAAGAGTATCATTTATGACGTCATCAAGACCACGCCTTGTTTGAAAATCGGACAGTTTAAAAAATTAAATAAAAAATAACTGTTGGAAAAATGAAAGAATTTTCTGGGTCAATGTTTTTTTTTTTTTTTTGCTTATTCTATCAATTTCTGTGACTAAAAGTACTACTTTTAACTGAAGGAAACAACCCCATTGCATTCACTTCATTCATGAAAAGCAGAATTGTAAGACACATTCATTACTGAAGATATTTAAAATAGCAAAAATTCAATTTAATTACTACAAGATAATACTAAAACCGCTTTTCTTGGTCTAACTGATGTGTCAAACATTTGGAGTTTAATTCACGAACTTCGGAAAAAATGAAAGCATATCCATTTGTACCACTAATTAGGTTTGCAAGGTCTCTTAAATGTTCAAGTGGGACAACAGAATCCCCCCCCCCTCCGTCGCGGTACTCAAAAATGGTACGCACTCTTAACTGGTTTTTAAATTGTTTTAGAGAGTAGTTCATTCTCAGTTCTATGAATAAATGAGAAACGAACTATATTTACATGTACTTTTCACTGACTAGGCCCTTTTTTTTTTCGCTAAAGTCTTTTTGGGTTTTAAACTTGCTGTCAAAATTTTCACAAGCTAATTAGATACTAATTTTACGTGTCAATATTACTAATGACAAAGTAATTATCCTCAATAATTGTCGGTGTCAAATTTGAAATATGTTTACAGTATATGACGTTAAAACACTCATTTTGTTCGTCACTCATAAAATACACGTTAAATTTTAAATGTCTTTTTAGTATTCATTTCTTAGTTTTCATTGAATACGAGATTAAGACCGATCATAAAGAAGTTTATTTAGCAATTTTAGTTGTTTCCTATTATAGAGTTGATTTTGTTTGGTTAGATATTACTTTTAATTTTTTTAAAAATTTGATACGAACATTTAAATAAATAATAACAGGTCCCACATATTAAATGTTTGACCTGTATATAAATCACTTATAAGGGAACTTTTCCCCAAAGATCCAGTCTCCTGCAGACCGAGATCAAGTCAACTTGTTCTTAAATTTGTAAAATATATTTCATTATGGTGGATTCCAGCGGTAACGGAAGGACGGTTTTACAAAAAAAAAATCGATGCATTTCTGTCTGTAAGCATATCAAAATATATATTTTTTTCAAAAACTGATGCATAGACTTTTATACACATCATAGTAAGTTGCTAAAAAAGTCGAAGCCAAGAATTTTTTCTGAGTAACTTTTTATTTAAATCAAATTTAAAAAACAGTAATGGAAGGATATTTTTGAGACATGATTTTCACGTTATCATGTTCTCCCCAAAAGTTCATTCAGCTAAACTATAAAAGGGAAAATTCTATAAAATTTAGAGCACATACGGGAGTGTTCAATCATTACAATTTCACCTTTAGTTTTAAAAAATAATTATTTTAAGCATATGAATTATGTATTTGTTAAGGGTAACGGAAGGACAAGAAGTCCAAAACAATTAAACTTGGTAAATTTCAACCTACAAACATTTATTCAGCTAATGCAGCAGTCTGGAACAATGATATCGAATGCCTGAGCCAAATGTTACAATTCTATCTTTAAATACTCAATAATTTTATCATAATCCATAGAACATTTATCTTCTTTCTCAGCTAACACGAAGACCATTCCCACATTATTACGCATAGTCAAACAAGATGCTTCTATATATTCATCTTCTATATGAAGTACCTGTGCAACATTTCTTTTGTTATTTTCTTTTCCTTCCATCCAACTAGCAAAACTTGTGCAAACGTTAATGAATCCTTTGGCATATACTTATGGTTTGGTATTTTTGATTCAGCTTTATCTTCATTTTCAACATTATTTATTGACTTTCAAAGTCAGTCTGTTGACTTTAAAGAGATATTTTCCTTCAATTTGTTGAAGAACTTACTATATTCAATAACATAATTTGTTACAGGATTATAGCGCATATTTTGTGTGTCAGGATGAGAATCGATGTCATCAAATTATTTGGGAAAAACAAGTTAAGATACAAGAAACTCATTTATTTCTGAAGAGAATGGTATATGGCAAGTGACAGAATATTATTTTTTAAAATTCAAGTGTTATGTCCCCTTTTTCCTGGAATTCACCTTATAATAAACTCAAAATATGTAACGTAATATCGTTTAGTTCAGTTCTTCAAACAAAAGTTAAAAGCTCCAACAAGAAGACACAGTCTCTAGTCTTCCCTAAGGCATTTGAAAACTCGAACTCAAAATATCACAAAATTTCGTTTAAAACATTTGCAAATTAAGGTGTTAAAATGGTGCAGTAAAAATAAATATTAGTTTTTCCTAACACAAATTTATAAAATTGCACATTTTTAACAAAGCTTAAATTTTATCAAAATTAAAATATATATATAATTCTTACACCCCAGATGCAAATAAATAAATAAATAAATAAATAAAAATAAGTAAAAATAACAAAAAAAATTAATTAATAGGGAAGTTGCTATTAAATGTTCATATTTTGACTATTAGAAATTGCAATTGACCCTCAAAACTAAAAAATTCATCATCGCCGAATTTTAAAACACCGTGATTGATTTTTAATGAATTTTTAAAAATCCAGGAGCAAAAGTGCGCTCTTCTGAAACGTCACGAGCTTACGTCACAGGGCACTAATGGGCAGCCTTCCGCCGAAGATCCCTTGTTTTCGCTAGGGACATTTCGAGAGCGCTGATATTTTTGTTTTTTAGAAATTCAATAATCCTTTTGAACACACTATGGATGCCGGATTCGTTAAAGCACAATCTAAATAATCTTCCTCAAGTAACATCAATGATGATATTCGAATATTTCCTAGAGGAATAGAGGTTTAATGTTCCAGAAACGCGAGGAGTTAAATGCGAGGAGATAAGCCTTTTACGTTTCGTCTTCGAAGCCAACTTCGAAGCACGTCCTTCGGCTTCTCCCGTATCGGACGAGCGCATGACGTCACTTCCTAAGCCATTTGACGTCACAAGCGCTTGAACTTTAAAAATTAATTAAAAAAAAAACTACTTATCGTATCGCAAATTTTTTTTCACCTATGATGTTCATACATGTTACTCTATCATATAAAAATAAAATTGAAAAATCGAAAACTTCCCTATTAAAAAATATAATAATAAAATAAATAACAATAATAATAACTTGTCTTTTCACTTCGTATGAAAACGGAAAATAAAATACGTCTTTTGAAGGAATTAATTATACAATTGCATTTTATACCAGTCACGATGACGATGATCAATATTAACAAAATTACCAAGTCTTTAATTCAAAAGGCCACCTTTATTTCAACTACCACCTTTATTTCAAAAAGTGTCATTGTTTTTCTCAAAAAGATGGCTTTAAACCAAATAACATTAAATTTTCATCAATTTTACAATAATAAACCACTTATTTCAGTGAATGGCGCCCCCCCCCCCCAACATCACAGTTTATACTTGCACGTGAAAAATAACACTATATACAGTGGCTCCCAAAAGTGTTCGTACACCTTGAAATTTTGTAGTAAAACCAAAATAAACGCAACTGAATTCGAATATGAAGTCCTATTTTTATTTCACACAATTCCTTTGCCATTCTGAATAAAATCCAGTAGTTTTTTTTTTTTTTTTTTCAAAATATTGAAAGATTTTATTTCAGAGAAAAAATACGCCACAAAAGTCATCGTACATTGAAATATTTTCGAATAAATTCATGACTAAAATTATCATACGTGTTTTTTTTTTAATTATTTTTGCACTGTAATGACACTGTAAAGTCATTTGCTTTTACTTTTTTGTTTATTTATTCCCTAATATTATGCTTAATATTTTAAATGGCAGGTATGCGTAGAAAACAACAAACAAGGTTCGAAATTTGATTTTTTCTCCTCACGGTAGACATTAACTGGTTTAAAATATCTCTAAATTAGTTAATGTATACCATTCTATAGTGAAGTGCTTGATAAAATGATTTAAAGACAAGAATCGGATCGAAAACAAGGTAAGAAAAGGTCAACTGGCAAAGTTAACAAAGCGTGATCGGAGGTTTACAGTTAAAAAAATTATGAAAAATACACATTTGAGTGCTGAAAAAAGTTTCTGCAGAATTAAATGAAACATTTTATGTTTAATTTTCACCTAAAATTGTTCGCCAAGTTCTCTGATTAGCTGGATTAAAGGGGACCTCTTCCCGCAGAAATTTTCTTGTTCGTGCAAAAAACAGTAAGCTTACGCTTTCCGTCGTAAAATCAATGATAAATAAGCTCAAAACGCTCTGGAAAAATGTCTTATTTATAGATGAAAATAAATTCAATATTTTGGGTTAAATTGTTGAATATCTGTTTATAGAAGAAAAATTGGGGAATTTAATCTTAAGAACTTATTTGGATCAGTTAATCAGGACGGTGAAGGTGTTCTTGTGTGAGGGTGCATAACTGCATCAAGACTTGGAAATTTAGAATTTTTTGAAGAAATAATGAATCATGTTGTTCATTTAAATATTTTAAAAAACAATTTTAAACTATTAGCCCAAAATTTGGTAATCGGAAACAACTTTGTTTTTTATCAAAATAACGATAAGAAGTACACGTTTGCGTTTGGTGCCTCAAAAATTGTCCTTAAACTTAGAAATATCTCCTCGATCGCTAGATTTAAACTTAATGGAACACATTTGGAGATATCTGGCGGCTAGATTATGAAAATATACCATTGAAACGAAAACTGAACTAGAAACGGTAAGACTCGATGAGCGGCTGAACACTTACTCAGAAATTGCATAAAAAAAGAAAAAAAAAAACAATGAAATCTATTCCCAGACCTTTAAAAGCTGTTGTTGATACTGCATGATATTCTACTAAATAATAATTTTGTAAAAATTTAGATTATTTACTAATTTTTTGACATTTTTTCAAAATGTACGAAGACTTTTGTGAGATAAAATTTCCGGCACTTATTGGTTTTTGATTTTTAAAAAATTAAGTTTTAATGTTTTGTTAAAAATTTTCGTGTAGTTTTGTTAAAAATATATCATAGATCTTATAATTAAATACCTATTCCGAAATATTAATTCTAACCAATGCATGGGGCCTATTTCATTGAAAGTCATAGGTGTACGAACACTTTTGGGAGCCACTGTATATAGTTTTTGATAATTATACAAATTTTCGCAGAAAATTTCTTTAGTAGATTATTTTTATTTATTTGGTTCAATATTTCTCAAGTATTCAGTAATATTATAAATTCTTTAAAAAATCTATTTCCATCCGAACATCCTTTACTTTGAAAGCTCTATTTTTGGTTTCATGTTTGGTATAAATTATAGCGTCCTTCAAGAATAAAATCCTTGGGTGCACGAAAGGGTATCTTTGTATACTTATTCTTTTTGGAATGATGCCTTATTTCTTTTTTTTCCCGCAGTCATGAAATTAGGAATATATGTTTATGCATTTTTTTTTTCTTTTTCTTTTTTCTGCTTCCCGTCGATGAATCTTTCCAACTTTTGGCAAGAGGTCTTCCAAATTTTCTTTCTCTAGAGTCTCCTTGTTTAAAGTCACGATACTTTCACATGTTTAAGTCTTTAAATGGCCTCACAGAACACCAAGTCTATCCTTTGGGGAAAAAATACTGTTTAACAACTATTCTTGAGGACTGTGATAAATGTAAAACTTAATTTCCACTCAAAAACCGTTTAGAAACATAGCATTAGATGTAGTTCACACAAGATAAGTCAGTTTCTCAAATAAACAGCGGGATATTTAAGCGACAAATGCAACGAAAAATCGGGCAAAAGTATAAAACAAGATATATAAGGTATACACTTATGTTCTGCTTGAAAAATATTTCCGTTAGAAAGCCTGAACTGGCAAAAGGGATCAATAGGAGTTCTCGTGGTATGCGTTATTGTCACTATTCGAAATAACACCCAAAGCTAACTTTATTACCAATATCTATCGCTTGAAGTAATTTCTTAGAAATAAAAAAAAAAAGAAGAAAAAAAACAATAACTAATAATTTTTAATATTATTTTTTCAGTTTTAGCAATGGAAAGAAAGAAACGAAATCGAGATGTTTAGCATTTTACCTTAAAGAAAGAGCCGCAAACGATTATGTTTTAGATATTTGATTCCTTCCCTACCCTATTTCTTTCTTTCTTTTTTCTTTTTTTGCCATGCATGTGACTAAAAGTATTTTTAATAAAAAACAATTTAAAAAATTGCCTTTGTATTGTATAAGAAATGCTGTTACTTTATTCGCAACTACGAGCTCGGATACACTAACCTTGCGGTGATTAACAATACTACCGAAAAAAAAGGGTAAAACATTCCGTTCCACGTGTTTTCTTTGGGGTAAATTACAGGCTTCAGACAGTTTGTGATGTAATGTAATTTCACAGGGAATAGAAAAGAAAGTTTCCCACAAACACGATGAAAAATTACTGTGAGTCACTAAGCTTCAAAGCAAGTTATAAGTTGCGGCATTTGTTCTTCCGCCATTAGACAGTGGCTGTAGCGCCCCCTTTTGTTAATTGGAGTTGCGAATTCTCGTTGTTATTATTTTATTGTAATTCTGTTTTTCAATTTGACTTCCTAAAATTATACGTTTAAATGCTGGACAAAATACTTAATTTAAAGTGCTTCCCAGTAGAAAACTCATTAATGGTTGAAAATGAAATTTAATGCAAAATAACCTAAAAAAAATTTAAAAAACTGAAATTAATATATATATATATTCTATATCATTATTTATTTATTTCGCATAAGAAATGCATATTTGTTGTTTGAAATCAGTTTTAAATGTTAAAAAGCTACATATGACACAATTTGAAACCTCAGTTAATCAAGAAAATATTTATTTTATGCTAGAAAATCGATGTTGGTAACACTGGAAAGTACGTTCGTTTAGTTCTCGACGGAACTTTTTGTGAATAAAATAATCCTGAAACAATTGAACGTCTAAAATAATAGTAATAATTGACAAAAAGAAATATAATTTCAAAAAAAAAAAAACCGCATTCTGCCCCTGGCATTCATTTGAATTTTGACGTCTTGAATTCAAATTATGTTTTTCGCAATCACAAATTGGGATAAGACCCTACTCGTTGGGTTTCTTGTTTCTACAAATGGATGGAATGGAAATGGAGTAGAAATTTGTACCCGTCATATTATGAATGATTATTTTCTAGAAGGGACATATCCATAAAAATAGAAATGGTAATTTGGTTGCAGTAATAAGGATATGGATATTATGGAAAATTTGCACCCTACACTTATCATAAAGATTATATTTACAAGCATATACCGTTGTGCTATTTTCCTTTCTTATCAATCTTAAACGATGGAAATTAGAAATCTGGAAATTTTGAGAATTGAAGTTTTGCTTAATAAGTTCATCCATATAAGTGTTTTTCTAGAAAAAACGTGACTTTACGAAAATGGGGGGGGAGCGTTTTTTAATGTAAAATTTGCTTAAGTTAAGTCTTGAATGACGATTTGTAACTATGCCCTGACAAAAGTTAGTCTCTCTAAATAAATATTAAAATCAACGAGCTACAGTTGGATCCCGACTTAGGCAAGAAATGCGTTCCAAGACTTGTTCGCGTAAGTCGAAATTTCGCGTTGTAAACAAGTGTTGTGTATATGATATTTTCATTAACTTACCCATTAACTTCGACATTTTTAAACACCTTTTAAAGTGTTTTAGACCATTTTTTAACAATATATTACCGTTTCTTACATAAAGAGCTGAATTTTTACCATAATTTTTTTTAAAAAGCTGCATTATTCAAAATAAAATACTGTTACGATGCACAAAATCAATGATTAATGGGAAGAGAAACATAAAGATGAAACAGTACGGTACGTACAGTATGTAGTTATAATAAAGCACTGCACTGTAAAAGTACTATAAATTACAATACACAATATATATACAATAAATTACTTTTATAACTTAAAAAATGAAGATGATGATTTATGCGGCGCAATCTGATCGTCATTCTAATATACTTTTAAATACAGTAGCTTCGCATTTACTTTTATAACATTTACATCTACGGTAACACCCTTCTTTCAGGGTCTCTATAATCTACAATACAAGAGCTGATTTTAATTTCATATTGTTTGCATTTTGCTGAAACATTACTCTGCGAGCTAATTAAAACTAAAGTCTGAACTTATACGGATTGCCTCTTCTTGACTTCTAATTATGCGTATGAAAGATTCACTCCCGTACCTAATTGTCGTGCTACCTTCCACCCACTTTCTAGTTGTTCAAGCGTATCGGGAATCTTTACCTTATCTTAAATTGTCACAAACTTTCGCTTTTTTCCTATCTTTAAACTTTAGATGACACAACGTGCCTAGATGCTACAATGTTTCATCACCTTTCATATTTAGAATAAATAAATGAAAAATGAGTGGTGATATATATACACTAATAAAGATATGTTTATTGTTTATAGTGCGGTGTGTGGGAACTTGCGCAGTCAGTGATGCTGAAAAGATAGCAGTACATTCACGAAGTTAATGTTTAGTAGTCAATAACAAAGCCGAAACCTAGCATCACGATTCCTTTCTAAATATTTTCGTGTTGAGAGCGAAAAATTCGCTTTAGCTCTAAAATTCGTTGCTCCTGAAAATCTCGCGTTATAGCCATTTCGCGTAAGTCGGATCGCGTTGTAGCGGGAGTCGACTGTATACTTATTCTCGTTGCTATGGTAATCTGAAAAATCATAGGAACATCAAAAACGGTCAGATGAGATGAATAAGCAATTCGTAATTGCTACAAAAAAGCTAATTGAATTTAAAATTATAAAAAAATATAAATGACGCTATGGTTTAAGTAAGTACTGTTGAACTCAATGAATCAAATGTCAATTTCAAACATTTGGCAATTAATCCTCATGTCTTTGTCTTTATTGGCTTGACAATAGCTTTGATTCTAATTTGATTTTATCACCTGTTCGGAAAGCTTAATGAGTAGGGAAAAATGACCCGCTTTTCACAAATACAATTTTCTATTTTTTTCTGATCATTAGCAAATTTCCAAATTGATATTTTTTGTTTCCTTGTAATGTCTATGTCTAGCCACTTTTTACATTATTTTTTTAACTTAAATATTACAGTATTTTTTTTATTTGTAATTTTCCCAAGAGCATCCAAACTGGGCCAAACTTTATCATTTGAGGGACGTTTGATCCAAGTTGATTTGAGGTTGATTTGGAATATGCAAGAAAGCATCTGTGAAATACGTAATAAAATTTAATAATTTGTTTATTTTCATATATTTCTCATTTTTGATGTAATGGAGACACTTCTGCTAAAATAACCTTTTGAAAAAGAGTGAATGATTCATAGTAACATTTAATATATACAGGGTGTTCCCTTTTAACCTGCAAGACCTTTACTTTCGCAACCGTTAGTCCTAGATGCATACTTCCAATTGCAAAAATGTTCAGTATCAAATGCAGATTTAAGATATTTGAAAGTTTGAAGTAAAAATAAAAATGAGCCAAAAAATACAAAATTTACCTTTTTATACGGGTCCCAGGTCCCCTAACTTATGTTTCGGGAAATAATCTCTATTGAAAAATAATTCCAACACAAAAAGTTTGAAATTAGTACGACCAATATTCACCGAGATATGAAACGCAGCAATTTGTGACTTACACCACTTTTCACTTGCCGTATTGGGGGGAAATATATTGGTTAACAAGTGTTTAAAATTATATGTGTGCATAGAGTGTGGTTTTTCAAACTGATCGAGGTTTCGTAGTGTGTTTTTGCGTATCACGGCATAGCATTTGCATTTATTTTTGAATAGCAATGAAAAATATAAATACTTTGGTTTTCTTACTTTGACGACCTGTCATTCTTCTGAAAGGGCGATAAGTTCCAATCTCATCTTCTACATGGCCCTTTAAATCTTTAAACTGGAATATCTCCTTTTGTTTTGGTCGCACAAATGTCAAGTTTTTTGTGTCGATAATAGTTTTCAATGGAGATTATTTCTCTAAATATTATTTAGTGAACCTAAAGTCTGTATAAAAAGTTAAATTTTGTATTTTTTGACTCATTTTAATTTTTCCTTCAAACTTTCAATATCTTAACTCTGCATCTGATTTTGAACATTTTTGAAATTGGAAGTATACATCTCGGACTAACTGTTGCAAAAATAAAGGTCTTGCAGGTTAAAACAGAACACCCTGTTGTATAATGCAGTGTTCAATAATACAAAAAGTAAACCGAAGTTCAATTCATACGCTGGGGAAAAAATGTCCAGAGCAATGATTCACTATTACTCTGGACTTTTAACTTACTAGTAATGTTAACATTAACACTAACTTATTAATATCAACATTTAAAACTTACTATTAATATTTTTTCTTATCACGGATTTGCGAACATATACTGGTAGGGGAGAGGGGGGCACATGTAAACATGGGGCACATGTGAACAAACCATATTTTATCCAGATAACATGAGAAAAAAAATCTGAAAAAAATTTATGTAGATGGCAGTAGTAGTACTGTATGCTGCCTGAAATTTCAAAGACCTCAACCATTTTGTTTTTTAGTTATCATAATAACTTCTGTTTTGGAAGGTGCCAGTAAACTTTCATGTTCCAGTTCTCAGAGTAAAAACACATTCAACACTATCTTTATTGTGATTTGAACTTTATTCATTTTGAAGTGGGATTTATAAAGTAAGTTTTTGTACTCTATTTATAAAAAAAAAATTTGAAAGGAATATTGTTTTTTTTATCAGATTAGGCTTAAGTTGTTATATGGCACATGTGAACACACTATGTAGGGGCACGTGTGAACTGTTTACATGTGCCCCATACTGTTTTTTTTTAGTTATTTCAATTTCAAAAATTGATTAATTTTTTTTTATTTGATTAGGCTAACTAAGAAACATTGAATAATTAAAAATTTTAATGATTGAAGTTAGTATCAGCTGTATTGCGACTGTGTTGGAGGCTCCAAGAGTGATCGCGGTTTGTGGAGAGAAACAAGTTGGACAAAATGTTTCAGGCGAGAGAGGTGAACTTGTATCATTTTGTGCTATAGTTAATGCAATGGGAAACACTGTACCTCCTGTTTTGTATTCCCAAGAAAAAGATACAAAGATATTTTCTTAAATGGAGCACCATCAGAAAGCTTAGGGTTAGTATCCAAAACTGGATGGATGGCAGCAGATATCGTCCTAGAAGTTGTAAAACACTTCCAAAAGTACTCACGCTGTACCGCAGCAAATCCTGTTTTGCTTCTACTTGATAATCATGAAAGTCATATCAGTTTGGATGTAATATTATTTTGTCATTAGAATGGAATAGTACTCCTTACATTCCCCCCTCATTGTTCACATCGCTTGCAGCCTTTGGATGTAGGTGTTTATGGCCCCTTTAAATCTGCACTGAAAACTTCTTTCAATGACTGGTTGACATTACACCCAGGAAAAAGAATAACTATATATGAAATTGGTCAGTGTTCTTCACCAGCTTTCACAGCAGCCTTTACATCCAAAAATATTAAATCGGGTTTTTCTAAACCAGGAATTTGGCCGTTATCTCGGCTTGCTTTTACTGACGCTAATTTCATCCCAATTCAAATAACAAGCTTAATGCCAGTTAATCCTGAGGATGCCTCCACCAGCTGCAATGCACATTCAAGTCCTACCCCAGAATGTGCGACACCATTGCCTAGAATAGAATTTCACGATTCCACTCTAGGAAAAAGTAAGCAGCGTCAAAAAAGAAAATCAAGAATTTTGACAGACACTCCCGAAAAAGACATTGTTGTCAAAGCTATGGAAGAAAAGGCAGAGAAAATGAAGATAAAATGTGAAAGAGTTGCAAAGAAAAGAAAGTTAGAACTTGCTGAACTGTTGAAAAAGGAGCAGTCAAAGGTTGTAGTCAGTGACTCCGAGTCCGACATTAGCTTTAAAGAGAGTAGCCATCAAGAAATTTGTGCTGAAGTCAACCTTGCACTAGAAAATTTAGCTGTGAATGACTTTGTCCTCGTAGAATTCACTACAAAAAAGACAGAAGTTCACTATGTTGGCCGTATCGAGAAAATGGAGAGTGATGAAGCAAATGTTAAATTCATGAGGAAGCAGAAGAATGAAACCTTTGTATTTCCAGAAACAGATGATACATCGATGGTAAACACTGATGATATTCTGCTAAAATTACTCCCACCTACAATTTTAGGTCGCACTTATCGAGCTGCTTCTTCAGTTTCGTTTTCTGTAAAACTTGAAGGCTATAATGTTCGTTGAATCAAGTTAATTTATTATGTACTCAATATTTATATTTTCATTGTGTTTATTAATGTGTAATAAAGAGTACTTAAAGATATGCTTAGGTGCATTTTATACCATTTATGTATCTGTTCACTTGTGCCCCAGGTGTGTTTACAACTGCCCCCCCCCCCACCGGGGCAGATGTGAACAAAATGTAATATATTTTAGAATTAATTTTTAGGTTGGAATTTCCTCTTGTAGAAGGGGGATAACTGCATGAAAATATTAGCAAATGTTTGATTTATCATATTTAGCACCTTTTTCTTTTTTTATCTCAAATCAATAATGAAAAACATAGAAAAATGTCGTTTTTGTTCACATGTGCCCCCCTCTCCCCTATATTAGACTAGTTGAAAACTTTTATTTTGCAATTGTTATCACACACTAACATTACCTCTAATTACCTGCCATAAAAATGAAAACTCAAAAAATCTTTAATCGAACACGTTTTGTTTTATTCCTATTAAACATCTTTTAGCGGAATACAAATAATTAAAATTTTGATCGGCAACACCTCAACTAAGTCCAATACAGTCATTAAGCTAAAGTTTAATTTATATTCACTCTTTAAGCGCGGTTCTTATGAAGCAGTGAGAAGCGAAGGGATGTAAGTGGACTTTGCAAAGTTTCTTAAAAAACGAGTTTAAAATTCAGATCCTAGGTAGACTTTCATTGAATTTTTTTTTTCTAAATCATGCTTTATAGCAGCACCTACTTGAGTAACTAGAACCATCTCTTGCCCTAATACAGAGAAGAGGTTCTCCCACCATTTGTACTAATTATCTCCAATTTTTTAATTTTTTCACTTACATCTCTTTGCTCCTCCTTGCCTCATGTGCAAAAACAACAAAAGGAGCGCAGCACAAAATTATTTTAATTAAATTTTATAAGATAAAAAATACTTCTAAGTAATTTTTACGATTTACGAAGTTTTTAATGCTAAAATAAATAAAGTAACAAATAAATCCAGACATATTCAGATTTACCTCTTAAGCTCGTTTGTCTCTTGTAGGAACCTGTTCCTCTGGCAGGTGTCAGGGAACGACGATACGACGATCTTCGACTTATAGTCCCGGTAGGAAGAGTATCCATTAAGATAGTAATATGTTCTCAGAGCATTCCCAAATACTTGAAGTAATCATAAATGCTCTTAAATTAAAGCAAAATCCAACGTGTTAGTTATTTTTTCTGAATATTCTTCACCGCACATTTCTGCAGCAATTAGAATTTTCTTATTTTTCAATCGGAAGATTCATATTAAGAATAAAGTTCCGTTCAGAAACACCTTAAGATTTCACGAATATAGAAAATAAAATATAATCCCTGAGACTAAAATTAAAAAGAAGAAAAATATGCTCGCGTAATCACCTCATTAACTTCTACAAATTATTTTTTTCAATATCAGACTCAAAATCCATTCTTATAAATTCGAAAAAAGCTGCTGCAATTAACTTTCAAGCGGAAAAAACACTACTAAAAATTATCACCAGTGCAGTCATAACTACATAGCAAACGATCTAATAATAATTGAAAGTTCGTAATTAAATATTTGAGATTACAATCGATGGCAAAATGTCAATTTTTCCCCTTAACGAAATAAGTCTTTAAGAGTTGAAATCCACACATTTGAGGAAATGTTAACCGTCTGATTTCAACACTTCTGAATGAGATTCATACGCGAATGCGTAAAACAGAACGCATTGTTGGTAGCCCTCCAAAGGATCGTTCCACAACTTCTTCACCCGGTGGTTGCCGAGAATTATCTGTTGGGAATACCTATATATTTAGAAAGAGCCGGGTGGAAAGGGAGAAAAAACGTGCTTCACAACTAAATCAACAAAATGAAAGCGCCAAAGCATGTTAGCAAAATATGAGAAAAGTTTGCTTTTCTCCCCATTTTTTTTTTTTTTCCCCTTGGTCTCTTTCCCCTTCAGAAAAACGCCTCTGTCCTTTTTGTTTTTAAAGTGGTGAAAAAAGAGATTTAATCCAAAAAAAAAAAGAAAGAAAGAAAGAAAACACCTGAACTTTTGAAAATTTTAAAGTTTGTTTCAATTACATAATCAAAAATGAAAGAGTCGGAGTCGTCAAATGGTGGATGCTTTGGAAATTTTCTTGTCGTCTCTTTGAAAACATAGTTCACAGCAACAAATTTTGAAAATATATTTTATATGCTAAGTGGATTTCTGGAACTCTAAAATATTTCTAATAAAAAAATAATATAAAACAGCCAATATATGCATTCATTTAACTTCGAAGCAGTATCTTGTTTCACTGCATTTATAATACCCGCATCAGAAAGCCACATTTACAGGAAGCAATGGGGTCGTTTCCAAAATTTTAAAAGTATTTTTTTCTGAAAGACCATGCTTAAAAGCATAGGATCTGACCATTTTTTTAAATAATTTGACTAAGTTTACTATTTTAAAAAAATTACTTTAATCGGCGCGCTTTCATTATTTACGCTTCTGCCGATGACATCACAAATGATGAAATGCCATTCACAGTGCAAAATATTTTATTCGTATCTTTACTCACGTCTACTGGTAACGATATGGTTGATAGCAAATGTAGAGCGCAATTTTAATTCGCTTCTTGATTATCATAACGTGGAAACGTGGTAGAAAAATGCGCCAAAGAGCATCATTTGTGACGTCATCAAGACTACGCCTTGTTTGAAAAATCGAACATTTTTAAAAAAATAATTAAAAAATAACTGTTGGGAAAATAAAAGTATTTTCTGGGTCCATGTTTTTTTTTTTTAATTTTTTTTTTCCTATCAATTTCAGTGACAAAAAGTACTACTTTTGAATGAAGGAAACAACCCCATTCGAAGCTAAAAGACTGCGTGCCTAGGTCGTCTTTTTTTTTTTTTTTTTTTTTTTCCAGCTGTGAAGCCATGAAGCCCTTTATAAAACTCAAGTTAGGCCGAACAGTTCTCAAGAAATATTTAATGCTAAGCAATAGCGCCAATGTTTTAGACTGCAACTTTGTATAGTAATGTTGACAAAGAAGAAATAATAAAAACGATTGGGCTAAGATTATTAAAATCTCATTTACAATTCAACATTAGGAACAGGTGAAGTATACTTGATGCATGCAATATACTATAATATTAATTATATTTATTGAGAAAAATTATTGATTGTTTATAATTTTACATAGTTACCCAGAGTTAAAATATGAACTGTGCTATGTTCTCTTCTTGAGAATTAGCCAGTATCCAGTGACACAAAAGTCCGTTACGTGGCAGGTAACATCACAATTGGGTGTAGGAAAATGAATTTTGAAAGACCTCCCCCTTTTCGATAAATAATGGCTTTTGAGGTAAAAAAATCTGGACTGACTGAGTATCTATATCAAATCATCGATTTGGGATTCCTGAACTGTATATTCTGACATTGCTTATCTTGAACAGAAAAACTAAGAAATATTTACATCATTCTGAACTACAAAACTATAAGAGAACATTAAGAAAAAATCAAACTATCGACCTTCGCTTTTTTTCCCCCCCTTATCCCTCTTATTGGGCAGAGTACAATATAATCATAGGCAAATAGTCCACAAATTACTGTGAATTAAAAGAATGAATTAAATTTTAACTCTAGTATTTTTCAAATTCTCCTTCCAATGCATTTTTTTTTTCAAAATCTATGACTGCTATATTTTCAATATTTGATTGTCCGAAATTAAACACGAAAAATAGTAAAAGTTAGAGCAAAGTGGGGGAGGGAGGATGGGAAGGATAGGGCACCTGCTCCATGAGACAACACCTTTAAGAGGCTGCAAAAAAAAAAGTAACATACAGTGGCTCCCAAAAGTGTTCGTACACTTTGAAATTTTTTTTGCAAAACTGAATTCCAATATGAAGTACAATATTTTTTCGCATCATTCCTATGTCATTCTAGAGCAGCGCTGTCAACTGCAAAGAGCCCACGGGCCAGAATTCCTGTCACTGATCACCTGGCGGGCCGCAGTTTGAAAAAGTTGAGCAATAACCTCTTACACAATAACAATTAATAGTTGAATTATTCATTATTAAGCAATGAAACAGAAGGATTATAAAACGATTTGCTTTTATATAATGGGAAAACTGAGGCCGATCCGATTTCTTTACAAGGGCAAGAATATCACCATCGATGTTTGTCGTTGCCAGCCGAAAAAGGTCTAACAATGAACTGTCGGAGAGGTAGCTCCTGTGGACGATTCTTGATAAAGTTCATCGCCGATAAAGTACTTTCGCATCAGCGAGGGGGGTGTTTATTTTTAACTAATTGCAGCAGGTTTTGCTTATCTGAAATGTTTCTCCCCCACGCGAGACAATACTATTTCTAGGAATTCGTTTGAACACCAGCGTGCAGGGTAGGACTGCTTGACCTTGACCTGTAGATGTCCTGTACCTTTTTCTCCCAATACAATTAAAGGAGTAAAAGAACGATCAAGAGGAAATTTCGAGACCCCGGCTTGACCAAGAATGTAGTCTCCAAAGCTTCTTGATACTATAAAATGTCAAAAAAATAAATAAATAAATAAAAAATGCTGAATAATAAGTAGGCGGGCAGCACAATATGTGGTGGCGGGCCGCCAGTTGGACAGCCCCTGTTCTAGAGAAAACCCTGTAGTTTTTACAAAATATTTATGGTCTTTCTTTTTGAAATGAGTCAAAAAAAAAAAAAAAAAAAAAAACGAAGAGACAGAGAAATAATACGCCACAAAAGTCATCGTACGCTTAAATATTTTCGAATAAATTAATGTCTAAAATTATCATGTGTCGTTTTTTTAATATTTTTGCGTTGTGTTAACCCTTAAAAATCATTTGGCTATAATTTTTTGTTAATTTATTCCTTAATATTGTGCTTATTACTTTAAAATGGCTGGTATTCGTGAAAAACCACAAACACCATTCGAAATTAGAATTTTTTCCTCACAGTAGCGGTAAATTGGTTAGAAATGTCTTTAAATTAGTTAATTTGTTCTATTATATAGTAAAGTGCTCGATAAAATGCTTTAAATAAAAGAATCCGACCGAAAACAAGGTAAGAAAATGTCAACCGGCAAAGTTAACCACGCGTGTGATCGGAGATTTACAGTTAAAAAATTTATGAAAAATTCACTTTTGAGTGCTGTAAATGCTTTTTCAGAGTTAAATGAAAATTTTTACATTTAATTTTTACCTAAAATTGTTCGCCAAGTTCTCTGATTAGCTGGATTAAATGGGACCTCTTCCCGCAGAAATTTTCTTGGCCGGGAGAAAAACAGCAAGCTTACACATTTCGTCGCAAAATCAACGATAAATAAGCTCAAAACGTTTCGGAATTACATCTTACTTACAAGTTAAAACGAATTCAACAGTTTTGTTTACATTGCTGCATAATTGAAAATAGAAGAAAAAATTTGGAACTAAATCTCAAGAACTTAGTTGGGCCAGTTAATCAGAACGGTCCTAAAGTTTAGAAAATACCCCTTCAATCTCCAGATTTGTACTTAATGTAACATATTTAGAGATATCTGGAGGCTAGATTACGAAAATACGGCTTTGAAACGAAAATAGAGCTAGAAACAGTAAGACTTGAAGTGTGGTTGAACACTTACTCAGAAATTGCGCAAAACAAAGGAAGAAAAAAGAATGAAATCTATTCCCAGACGTTTAAAAGGTGTTGTTGATGTTGCAAAGTGTACGAAAACTTTTGTGAGATAAAATTTCCGCCACTTTTTGGTTTTTGATTAAAAAAATTAAGTTTTAATACTAAAAAAAATTTTCATGTCGTTTTGTTGAAAATTGATCATAGATCTTATAATTAAATACCTATTCCAAAATATTAATTCTAACCAAATGATAGGGTCCTATTTTATTGAAAGTCGTAGGTGTACGAACACTTTTGGGAGCCACTGTATTTATTTATTTTTAATTTAATTGATATTACAATTGAAAAACAAAATTGTTTAGAGTTTTAAAAATCAAAAACATAAATAATCTTTAAGAAACTCCAAGGGATCCGATAAAAAGGGATGTAAAAACTAAAACACAATTTTCCACGCAAATTTCAAAACATGGACGTTGAATTCGAAACTGCTTTAACAGCTAATTTAAAAATGTAAGTGGGGACTGGAATTCGAACCCCTTCTCTTTTACCGTTCTGTTTTGGGGTCACAGGCGGGACCGCCGTGAATGTTAAGATTCGCTGTGGTCCCGGTCCCATCACAGGCCCTAATTTATAAAAAAGGTCTTTCTTTATGCGATATTTTTTTGAAATCTTCTCTTTAGCACAGGGACATCGGGGGGGGGGGGGTGCTTTATTTTAGAAATGTAAAAAAGGAAAAGGAAATAATACCTCGCAGAGGCGTTAAAAACTAAAAGTGAAAAAAAAAAAATGTCATTGAAAGGATAAAAATAATAAAAAGCATTTTTTTTGCTGATATTTTGATAGAAAAATGTAACGTAATAATATTATATAGGGACATCCGATGATCTGTATCATTAAAATTACCTAGCTAAAGGCCACTGAAATGTACATTTCAAACGTTTTTTGAACAAAAAATAAAGTATTCAGTATATTTTAGAACCCATGGCGAGCCTTGTTAAAAGGATAATAGATGAATACACATATTTGCTAAGGGTCCCTTCCAAATATTTATAATTATATTTTTTAATCAAAATATTATCATGAAAATTACAGCTAAGTAGATTTAAAAACAAATGGACCGATTGCATGTTTTAAATAGGAGAAAAGTTAAAAGAGAGAGAGATTTAAGATATCGTCAAGAAAAGTCACACTGGTAGTTCTAAAATTTTATAGGTAAAAAAAGTAAACCAAAAAGGAATCAAGAGATTTAGGAGGCTGAGGCATAACATTTAAATAAAATATGGTGAAAAAGGTGACTGGGGGCGTCATTGTAAAATATCACTTAAGTCAAAAATGTTAAAGATAATCTAGAACCGGGATTTCGGAACTGGAATTTTGAAACATTTTCGAAGGAGAGTCCTCAAACCCCCATCTCTTCCCTTGACATTATACAAGATAGTCTAATTGCGTATTCAGGATTTCAATCATGAAAAAATTCCGAGGGTATCCCGACACCATTTTTTTTTCTAATGTAATTAAAGATGGTTTACAACTGCAGTTTCAGGGCTCCAATTTCGAAAAATTTCCAGGGAAACACCCACGAACCCATCCACACACTTCAACATCATTAAATGATTAATTCAACATCATCTAACATTTCGCTTTTAAAACTTCAATTTCGAAACATTTTCGGTGAGAATTTCCAAAAACCTTCCCCTTAACATCATTGAGGATTGTCTGAAACAGGTAATCAGCGTTCCTGCTGTCGGAACTTAAAATTTCGAAAAATGGCCAAGGGAAGGACTGAATTTTATCCCGTTAACGTTACCAATGTTGGCCTACAATCTTATTTTCAAGACTTCAATTTCGAAAAAATTTCAGGGGATTGTCCCTGAATCTCATCTTTTCACCAAATGTTACCAAAGATAGTCAAAGGCGTCATTAAGTCTTCAGTTTTGAAAACTAGCCGGGAAGAATCACTGAATTCTATTTCTATCCTTTGTCACAAAGTTAATAAAGACAGTGGCGTATCCAGGGAGGTGAATTTGGGAATATATCCCCCACTGAAACTCAGAAATTTTCCTTTTTAGACCATAGAACCCGCGACACTATCTTGAATTTTAGGTGCGTTTAGTTTAATTTTCTTTTCGTATCTGAAAAACTATTTTTTGCGCGAAAAATCATTAGTTGGTAAATTAAAGAGCCAAAAAAATTGACTTTAAAATGATTTTTTGACTAAAACCTCGTTAAGTCCTTACTCAAGGGACCAAAAATTTTTTGACTACTTATGCGGAGCGACAACTTAGGTGGAGTGGGATTAACTAAAGGAGAGAGAGAAAAAAAAAAAAAAACTAAAAAACAATATCTTATGAAATTGATACCTATAAATTAGTATCAAATTAAAAAATAATTTTTAAAAGAAAACGGGGGGGGGGGACTCCCGTTTAGTTACCATGTTTTATTTTCTCTTACTTTGGTACAATAAAATGATTCATCAATGTTGATTGATGAAGTTGTTGGTTACGGGAAGTAAATCTCTTTTCTGCCGTACTTAAAGTTTTAAAATCTGCGTCTGTTGTACCTTGAATGGATGTTAAATAGAATACTGACGAACTTTTTTCAGGTATTCGATTGTTTCTGTGTTGCGAGGTGGAGTTTGATCCATATTCTCAACATCGCAATCCTCACTTGAACTTCTCTATTTTTTTTTTTTTTAATTCTGAAGTCAAGGGTTTTACAGTCGCTTGAGAGCAGATTGCGATGTTATTTTCAATGTTGATGAAATCATTAACGTCTTTGACGCTACAACTTCTTTCATTTCCTCAAGTCAAAAGCAAACTCCAACTTTTGTGTACAAAGATAATTTCATTTAAAACCTAAACTTCTAATTTTTTCATTCTTACTGAATGCTTTTATCAAGTCCTTTACAAGCATTTTTTTTTTTTTTTTTTTTTTTGTTGCAAAAAACGTGGTTGGAGAAAAAAATTTGGAACTGGAATTCAAGGAATTTATCCCCTCCCCTTTGAAAATGAAGTTTCAAAACTACAATTTAATACCATGTTAAATAATATTAGGGAAAAGAGGCTCTCCAATGGAACATTTTCGGAAGTAATGTTCTTGAAAATGCAACTGTATTTCATCTGTGATGATGTGAGGCGAAGGAATTTGATTCGGAACTCCCCTGTGGAATTTTCAAAATAGAAGTTCCAAAATACAATTTTAGACATTATTCGGTGATGTTAAGGACAGGGGAGGTTTGAGGCCATTTTATGAAAATGCATCGTGCATCGAAACATTAAGCATTTTGAGGCCATCTTAGGCATTGATGGGGTTTAGAGATTTTCCTCCAGTTTTTTTTTTTTTTTTTCAACTGAAATTTTAAAACCACAATTTTAGATGATCTTCAAAGATGTTAGGTGAAGGGGGTTAGTGGTTTCTCCCCTAGAAAATGGATTCGGAGCATTTCCCCGAACTTGTTCGAAATTGAAGTTTGGAAAATGCAATTCAGTCCGCCTTTAAGCGATGTTAGAGAGAGGCGAGGTTTGAAAGCTTTCTTCCCCTAATATTTTTTTAGATTAAAATTCTACTGTAGATTATATTTGATAACGTTAGGGGGAGGGGTGGGGTTAGGAGCTCTCTGAAGAAAAATTTTCAACATTGAAGTCCTAAACATACGATTTTTGGCCGCCTTTGATACCTTATGAGCACCAAGCTCCGTCTCTTCCCCCTTTTGAGGAGATGGAATTCGGTACTCTCCGCCCGAAATTTTTAGAAGTTGAAGTTTCTAAAACGAAATTTCAGTGTATCTTTGTTGATGTCACAGAAAGGGGCTTTTAGGGTCTTTTCTCTCGGAATTTGACCTTTTTTATGTGTAATGTTATAGGTGGGGTATCAATTACAAAATGCAAGGCATTGCTTTCTAATGTCGCCCCCAGGCTACGGTCCTGGAGTCATGCAGTGGACACACATTGCTTGTGACTAAATCTAAAACCTACTTTTAAAGCCCCCTTCCCCTTATATTTTACATACCGTCATAGAAGTTCTCTTAAATCTTGAAAAGGCAAGTCTAAGCAGATAAGACCATCTTTTGGTACATTAAATATTCTTCCCTAATATTTAGAGTTTTATAAAGCCTGCCATTTTTTCAATTTTCAATGACACTCAAAAACTTATCAGCGCTCCTCGAGTAAAATCATTTGCCATTCCCTCTAAAAAATGACACACAAAAACACAATTTATTGTGGGGGGAGGGGGAGGCGAGCTCCATGGAGTTGGAACAAGAGCTCCTAGTAACAATAACTCAATTTTGCTAAAACTTATAAATACCACAATGTGCTTAGCACGACCCACGGCAGTATACATGTCATTGTCAATTTATCGTCAGTTTTTTAAAATGTTAGGAGAGTCGGTGAAATTTTTAAAAAAACAGCCTGGAGTTGGAGTTGGGATGTTTTCTACCAACTCCAATTATTTAATCCAAATTCAGTCCAACTCCCCATCCCTGGTTGCACCATACCATCAAATTTAATTTTCCAAACTTGTTTTGTAAACATCCATTTAAAAATTTCATAGGCCGCCAATTTTTCTCCTTCCCCTCCAGACCCTGTTTTCCAAACACCGCCAATGACTGACTAAAACTGCACATTTAAAAGTTTTGGTATTTATCTTTTCTTTAAAACAATTAAATTACATAAAAAAAATTTCTCAGTACTGAACTTATCTCTCATTTTATAAATTCAACGTTTTTTTTTTTTTTTTAAATACAAAAACAAACTCAAATACAAACCTGATGTTGAGCAACAGGGACAAGCCAGGTTAGTCCTAGTTAATTTATTAGTCCCCAAAGAAGATCAATGGCCCTCTTAAAGCTATCTACCCCGTCGCTTAATACAGCCTCTTCTAGCACTCTGTTCTAAGGGCATACAACCCTACAAACTTTCCTATTCCTATATCAGCTAGTTGCTGAGTAGAGCAATATACATTACCTTATTAAAAGCTTTTCGAAAGTCAATACAGTCAACTCTTAATATAATGACCATCTCCGTCCCACAGAAAAAGGTATTTATAACGAGTGGTCATTGTAAGAGGTGGAATTAAAAAAATATACACATGCATGTTCCGTCCAATAAAATTGCCATTGTTTTAAACATCCTAGTTAAATGAGCAAATTATTTTTTATCAGAGGAATTTTTAAAAAATTATGAGTGCAAAATATTGTTAAAAAATATTAAACTAATTTTAAAGTAGAAAATATAGGAACAAATTTATTACATACTTACAAATCATTTATTTTCTGATAATAAAATTTAGAAACAGTTGTGTGCCTTTTTTACATACATGATTTTCGCAAAATATAACTTTCCATTTCAGTTATCTATGATAAATAGTGCTTTTCTTGCCTTTCAAAGAAACATTTAAAACTCCCTCAAGCATTTGAAACATTTTTCATACTAGGAACTTAAGTCTCAATTTCTTATTCATCTGATCATGATACATCAATTTGTTTTTGTACACAATATCGAGAAATAGTTCATCTTCTGACAGATGTTCGACACATTCTAAATCACAATCGATTTTAGCGCAATCGTCAAAGTTTAACGCTCATCCTATTTTTTTTTTTGTTTTTTTTAGAAATGTCTTACAGCATTTCATCTTCATCGAAATTTTTATTTTCCATTGTCTGACCCATCACTACAGCAGTAGATTCTGTTTCCTTTTTAAAATCAGAATGATGGAAGCAATTCTTGATGGTCTTTTTTCAGACTTCATTCCCTACTGCTTTAGAGAGATGCAAAGCTGTAAGGTTATCGACTTTGTAATCTTCACCTTTGTTGAGTGCAGAAACAAACTTTTAAAACCATGGATTCAAACACCAAACTACCAATACATCTATCAACCCCATTTCCTTAGGAATCCGGAAATTTTCCCTTCGTCCTTTTTTTTCTGTACTGTGGTGAGTGGCAAGTCCAATCCACCCCCACCCCTTCCTGAAAATTTTATTGAACATTGAAGACTCTATGCAGCTGTCCGTAAACAATGATCACAGTCATTTAAGTTAGAAATTTGTTTTATTGGAAAAAACGCAGGAAATGGTGTCTGCGGGATTCGGTCTCTGTATTGGATAAGACGATACAGAATGGTCCTTATACCTAAAGCAAATTAACATAGAGTTTATAGGGGTAAAGTTGGGGCTTTCATCACTGGTCGTTATAATGGAATGGCCTTTATGATGTGTCGTCGTTATAATGAACATCGACTGTATAAACAACATCTACACACTTTTTGTTATAAAAGTCATGGTAACCTTATCATAGAAATGCAATAAATTAGTAGCACAGGATTCACCTCTCCTGAAACCAGACTAAAAAATAATCAACACCCTATTAGTCTCTAAGAAACCATAGTTGCAATTTTGATCAAAGTTTCAAAAACTCTACAAACCACTGAAGTCAGACTAAAAGGTCCTGCATTACCTTTAGATCCTTTCTTGAAGAGTGGCATTGTGTTAGTCATCTTTCAGTCCCCTGGCACCGTCACTGAGTTATAAGTAGCATATAATTTGGATATCCTAACACTACTAAAAGCCAAAGAGAAATAAAAGTGGACCGAATAGCTTTTCAATTAGATGCACTGAATACCATATTTTACCGAATACTAAATAATGGTTAAAATTTGAACCGAATATTCGGCTGAATACCAAATATTTGGATTACATTTTTAACAGCAATATTTGAACTTTATGCCAATTCAAATTAGAAATTGTTTTCTTATTTTGTGCTCTTGAACTTGAACCATTTTAACTTGACGAAAGATAGGTAAGGGTAGCAGTTTCAAATTTTTTCCCTATCTCAGAAACATCAAAGATCAGCCACTGCAGTTTGACTAAAGAAACAAAACTTAAATAGGGAGTTAATCATAAAATCATAACTGTTATGTTATGTTTTTTATGTTAGACAACCGTATTATGAAAATAAAAAGCAAGCAGTTAAAAAGCTCTTGGCCTTGTCTGTATGTCCATGTTGCTAAAATAAATATTTTTTGTACACTTAAAAGCCTTGACTTTCATATTAATTTCGTTAGTAAAGCTTGGCACCTTGCAACCAGATAGAAAAAAAATATAAATAAAAATTGGAAACCATAGTATAATACATAAATTAAAACTTACACCTTAAGGTGATTTTAAACCAATCATGACACAAACTGTATGAATGAAAATCAAAATATTATAGCACGTGGCATTACACCTTTGAAATTTTATTGAATACATGATTGCAATTTTTTGAAAACTAATTGAAAAACATATTAATTAATGAAGAGACTCACCATGGTTGATGCCCATATTATGTTGAGCTGTTTTCTCAGTAGGTCTAATAACATTTACTTCACCATGAATGCCATTTGAAAATCTTAAGGATGCTGGCACTTCGTACAAAGCAGACAAAGGAGGCGCAGTTGGTGTTACTTGCTGTTCAGAAGTCCATCGGTTGCTATGAGAAGAAGAAACTTGACATAAATAAATAGAACAAACAGAAAAGAAAGGATTTATACAATTTACTTTATTAAATGCATCCTAAATAAAATAAAGGACTAAGGCTCTTCCTTAAAATAGATATTTTATACAAACTGAAAACATATGATTAATATGCTCCCCTAAAAGCAATAAATCAAAACTTCCCCCAAGTATGGGAACTTGAATGTAAGTCATCCTCACTATAGCACAAAATCAGGCCCGTCATTTCTAAATTATCCGGAGGGGGGAGGGGGCAAAGGGTGTATAATGAAAATTGTATTGGGAAACAGTAAAAGCCATGCCCATTTATGCGTAAAAACATCGAATTTTTCAAAGCCGGGAGGGGAGGGGGGGCGAAGGGGCAATTGATCCCTTTAAATGACAGGCTTGTACAGCATTTTTTAAAAAAAGCATTAACTCATCTATGTACATTTGAACTGAAATCATCAATGCTACACTCAAAAATGCACTTCATTTACTGCAGGGATGGCCACCAGTGTGACATGGCAGAGTATTAATAGTGGCACATGAAGACTTATACAAAATTTAAAAAACTGAGGAAGCAATACTTCTTTTAGGAACTTTGTCAAACACTAAAAAAAGGAATCATACTCAAAGGAAACATTTAAATTCTTACATATAATTTCATATTACATTTAATTAAAAATTTAATGATAAATATCACAACGTCAAAATATGGTCAACAGGAATTATGTGAAGGAATACATATTGCAAGTACTTAGCTTTGAATGAAAACTGTTTTATAAAAGAATCTACAAAGTTAAGCATATTTCTTTGTTTCATGAATAACAATATAACTAATAACAATTTTGAGAGCATAGAAGAACACTGGTTTACGACAACTAGCTTCGACTGCAAAAGGAGACATTTAATTGAATTTAAGAAAGTAAGTGTGGATGAAATAGGTGGGGGGAGATGGGCTCGTTAGGCTGCAGGGCACATTGAACCAGTCTCAATGATTTTAATATGTACATTTTTTTAATTTATGATCATCAAATAGCACTTACAGTCCTACAAATACTATAACAAAATTACATGGTACAGTTACATTGAACACATTTTAATTTCATAAAAAATTTATTGTTATTTTTTCAATGCTGAGTAATTTTTATAAGATTGCAACTTAGTTTCTTTAAATGGTTTTAATGAAGAATGGAGTAATAAACTAATAAACTGAAAACTTCTCCTAAAGTGAATTTTTTTAGTTCATAATTATTTGTAGTTTCTTTATTTTTTTTTAAAAAGAAAAAAATTATGACAGCATTTTTTTCAGACCAAGAAATCGGGGTACATTTGTCCACTTTTATAAGACCTACAAAAAACTAAAAATTCTACAGAAGAATTAGAAAATAAATATTAGAGTATTAGCAACAGTGAAGTGGATGAAGACCCAAGTGATGCTAATTCTTGAAAAAATGTAGATGGTTCTGGCATAAATGGTGCACAAGTAGAAGTAGGAAAATTTAATATTTTAATATGTTATATTGATCTTTAAACTTTTTTTTTTTCATGCTAAACATAAAAGAAAATAAGTTAGTTACAATATTTAAAAAAAAATTTATGATTAAAATTGATATAGAAGTTGTTTGGTAATCCAAACAAGCATTACTCCATGATGGGGGATGTTGTTCTACTTTCAGCGTTCTGTTAAAAAATTAATATAAAAAACAAGCCGATGTGTGCATCACATGACTTCCTTTTACTCTAATTTAATGCCATTTCCTCATTATTGGCAATTTTAATGTGATTTAATAGTTTACTCTCTAAATATCACCAACAATGGCCAAATTAAAACCAGATTTAAAATTTGTCGCCAAGTGGGCGACAAAACTTGGCGACCAAAAGACTGGCAATATATCTCCAATTGTCCGCCAAATTATAACACCACTTGAGTTTACATCGAAATTAACAATGATTTCCCCCCAAAAAGGGGCAAAGGACACCTTTAGAAACACCTGAATGCAACCAAAAGGGGAGGTGCACAACTAGACCCCACTAGGAGTCTAGGTACCAAATTTCAACTTTCTAGGACATACCGTTCTTGAGTTATGCAACATACATACGTACATACGGATGTCACGAGAAAAGTCGTTGTAATTAACTCGGATAATGTCAAAATGGATATTTCGGGTTTTTATATGTTCTTAGGCACTTATCCGCGTGTGGTCAAGTTGAAAAAAAAACTCAACATTAATTCGGACGTGAGCAAAATGGAAATTAAGACCGAATTTTAAGTGAAATTTTTTTTGCGAATAGAATACTTCCTTTTTTGGAAAAGGAAATAAAAAGTTAATGGATTGAACACTTTAAAAAATCTGAGATGGTAAGGAATGTTTAATGAACTTCGTGGTGAAAAATGAAACTGCTCGTTTAATTTTTTGATAAAACAAAAAATTAAAAGTTGAAAAGTGGACCAAACTGCCGTGACCCATTCCCCCCCCCCCCGATTACTTGCATGGTTAGCAGCATAAACAGTTTTGTTACGCCGCTTTAAAACTATTTAAGAAGAAGAGTTCTTAGGTCAAAATTATATTGACCAACAATAAGCTCTTTGTGTCAAGGACTAAAATTTATCTTCTACTGCTGATTGTGAAGTGCACTGTGTCTTCAACAAAAGACAAGCACTAGCTTGCATGATGTGAGAATTCTAAATAGACCAGCTTTCACTACACTGAGCTTCTCTACTTCCCATACTTGAAATAGGGGGGGGGGGGGGAATGTGCCTTTTTTAGTATAAGTCAAGTGATCAGCCTAAAAATTTTTTAACTACTTTTCAGTACGTTGAAAAAATTTAAAGTATCAGAGACTTTTTTCTCTCTTGAAAGTGGCACTCTTCCCTAAAAGGTTGGCCACCCCTGATTTATTGTAGTAAAATTTACGCTTTCAGCATTGAAATCGTCATAATAAGTATAAAAGTAAATTATTATACTTGTATTTTCCAAAGCTTAAAGAATAAAAAGTAAAGAATTCTTGGGAGTATTTTTGTTGAACTGTAATTTTACTTTAAACAATGTAAAATTTATATTGTGCAATTAACCACTGCTTCCTATCTCAATTCTTAAAAAGTAATTAGTGACATAAAACATCTGAAAACAAAAATAAATTTACCTAAGACTGTCAGCCATAATAAAAGGCTATTAATTGAAATAACGGTCTTGTATCCTTATAATAAATTATAATGCTTATATTATACTATCAACAATCATTCTTCTCCATCATATGAAAGTTAAAAGTCCCACTTCCGCAGCATCCTTTTCACGCAGACGCGATGTTTTTCTATCATTTTTGGATTGGATTCTCACACGCGCAGACGCGACCTGTAACTGTTGTAATTAAATCAAAATCTTTCTTTCCTGACATAAACAATGCGAGAATGTTGTTGAAAAACGAAGCACCGGAAACGGATGGTGTTTATTTTGCCTTCAATAAAGGCGAAAAGTCATTTCTGCAAGTGTTCAGCTAATTTAAATAACTATTTGGCACAAAATGCATTGTTTTTTTTTTCTCTCTGCATGTAAACAAAAAATCAAGTAAACAAATGTAATTCGATTCACTTCTGCACATTTTTGAAGAGAAGCATCGGGTGGAGCGTCCATAGAACTGCCACAACGAGTACATTCTTATACAGTTGTTTGGAATTCAGCTAAACAACAAGGAAGGATTTTTATTTTCTAATGATGTTTGCTGTATTAAAAAAAAAAAAATAATTACGGAAAAAAAACACTTTTTTTACATCATCCGATTTGAACACTACTACTTCTACTGCCAGTAAATTAATAAATTAACTATTTTTTTTCACTTGATATAAAATACTTATCAGCGCGTCACTCACCGGTTATCCTGTTGACGCAATAATCTTGTCAACAAAACAATGTGCTTATCGGGTATACCGAAGTTCAAGCTGATTAATTTTTATGGGCGTAACGCTCATAAATTATTTCAAAGCATTGATTTTTGACACAATGAAATGAATCCCCAAATGTCTTCATACTTCTGAAACTTTTTTCATTGGTCAAGAGTTTGAAACTCAGTGCAGAAATTTTGTGTGAATTCTACTTTTGAACTCGTATAACATTTTAAAAAGCATATTGAATTTCCTGCTGTGTTATTCAACTCCCAATATATCTCAATTAAATTGGCAATTGCAATGAAGGTTCTTGTATTTCTTACTCTATTTATTGCTGCAACTACAGCTCACTACTTGCCAAGCGACTTTAAGGAAAGTTACCAGGTGGTTACTCTGATTTACTTGTTCAAAAGTTTAATTTTCAGAAGTGTGGCCTTTCTGTTGGTACAGTGTTGTACAGTGTTTTGATCGACTTTTTGTTTTTTTATTGCCCTGATTTTAGTCCAACTCTTTGAACTAAATATAAAAATAGGTTCTGACACATTTTCAAACAATTATATAATATCTACCTGTTAATTAAAAGCTTTAATTACAGTAAATGACTGACTATTTATAAAGTGCGAAAAAAATTAACAATTGTATGATTTTTTGAAGTTATGAAATTTTTTTATAATTTAATATCAATATACAGTACTACCTAATTATAAGATGAAACTATTCATTTTATTTTGAAAGTCATTGTGCCTGGCTTAAAGTCGTGAATTTATCTAATTTTGGAATTAGTTTATCAGTATTAAATACAAAGACAAATGTGACCCCCCCCCCCTCCAAAAAAAAAAAAAAAAAAAATTGTTTCTTTTGCAAAAGGGAAAATATTAAAATTTAGAAAAGTGGTTCCCCCACAAGAACAAATGTAAGAGAAGGGTGCTGGGAGTGATCATCCCTCCTTTGAGGGATCCTGCATTGACAAAAACAAGATGGTCCGCTGTCTGCAGGAATGCCTTAACCACTTGATTTCTATGTACCTACATTTCTACAGCTATTTACTGGGAAGCAATAATCAATGTTTTAACATGCAAATTTAGGCTATGTTTGACAACATCAAGGAAAGGAATGGAGTCCCAATCTCCCTCTTGGAAACTTCTCCGAATTCAAGTTTAAAAAAGAAGATTTCAGAGGATCGTTGGGGATGTTTAGGAGCCTTCCTCCAAGTATTTTGCAAAATTAAAGTCATAATAACAGGATTGTTCATACCTCAGTTAGTGTTAGGGTAAATAAATGGGTTCAGAAACTTTCCTCTGGTAAGTTTGGAAACTGAAGTTTGAAGCAAGCTCAACTTTAGACTATCTTCAATCATGTTAAGGAGTAGGAAGGTTTCAAAACATTCCCCCAAGTACAAAATTAAGGTTTTAAAATACAGTTTTAGAATAACCACTATGGCAAAAAAAAAATGGTATGTATTCGGGTTCCTCCTTGGATAAATCTCATATTTTAGTTGTGTTGGATAAAAATGATGTGGCAGCTCCCCCGTCCTCCTGTAAGCATGTGTACAGTAGAGCATAGTAGAGGCATGCTGAAAAAACAACTGCCCCTTCCTCCTTCAACAATTTCTTGATCCGGCCTTGCTCCCTCACGATCTACACTCGAAAATTTCAGACTTTCGAGTGTACTTTTTAATTCAAGAAAATATTTAGGAAATTTTGCCCCGATTAAAGGATAACCCTTCAGCTATGAAGTTTGTTTTTGTATACATTTTCCAGAGTTATACGCAAGTAATGTGGTATTTAAATAAAGAAACCATTCGTACTCTTTTAGGTGTTTAAAAAAATGCCTACTTTTTCAGAGATTGCCAAATATGAGTACTTTTTAAAAATGGCGGGAAAATCAGCAACAAGTTGCCAGTTTTCTGGTTTCCCGAATAAAAGGTTCAGCAGTGTAGTATAAAATAGTACTCTTCTTTTTTTTGTGTTAGCATTTATTCATGGGTGAATGTTAACTACCATTTTTATTAATAGGGGGGGACTAGAGATACTTGATTCCCTCTTTAGTTTTCAATTTTTGTTCTCTGCTGCAAATTATCAGTTTTTTTTTTTTTTTTTAGTGCATCAACAAAGGTAATTTTTGCCTCTATCTGACAGCATATTTTTTAGTTGAAATGAAACAGATAGTTTTAGTAAAATATTTTTTTTTTTTTTTTCAAAAATTGCATAAAGGGATAATGTATCTCCACATCAAGGAATACATGATCCCTTCCTGGGGGATACTTGATCCTACTGCGAAAATACGTAGACTTTTCATTAGATCGGCAATTTATTTATGGTTTTTAGTAATTTACATAATGTTTCTAAAAAAAAAACACTCACACGTGATTTATAATTTTCTTTATTAGATTATAATAATGTGAATACAAAATAACATAGTTTCAAATTTCACTAGACATTTGTAATATATATATATATATATATATATATACACACAATTTTCATGAACCTATAATGCTTTTGATCAATTACTTATTATCCAATACAGTTGTGAACAATAATATATTTTATAAATAAAACTAACAATTTTTTTAAAGTAGCGTAATGAAGCTAAAATTACAGCAAATAAAAAAACAGGATGACAAGCATGAAAATCATCTTATTTGCTTCTTGTATTGCAATAATAAAATGTAAGTATCAGTGTACTCATAAAAAAGAAAGCTTAGCTTATATATTTTCAAAACCTTAAAAGTCAAATGCAAACAATTCGTTTGTTGTAGTTCTTAAAGTTCCGCTCAACCCAACTGAATGTGCGCAGCTTAACACATTTTGTCATTTTTTCAAGAAAAATGGATTGGTTAAACATATTACCTTTTCGCTTCAGAAAACTTATTTTAAACTCTATAAATCCAACTTTGCATTCTATCCGCTAATGGATCAACATAATGGGCAACTCACTTTTTTGTTGTAAATGTAACTATGGTAAAATCATTTATTTTTTCTTTCAAACAAGGATTTGACATCTATTTCAACTTGTTCAAGCTCATTTGGTTGATCAGAACATAATTTATCAGTAGCGTTAGTTTATGTTTAGATGTTTGAGGTGTTATGTGGGTTACAAGTGTGAACTGATATTTCAATTTTTTAACATATTTACAGTAGTGATTGTTTAAATCTATCACTCAAACTATGATAAATTTTATTATGTCAACATGGTTTTGAATGTTTAAAGTTAATGTCAACTAAGTAAATAAAATTTATATTGTTTTCATTGTGTTTAGATTGTCATATGGATACTTGATCCCGGGGATCATGTATCCCTCTAAAGGAAGGAATCAAGTATCCCTAATGTGCGATTTTCACAAACATACTTGTTCTATTATTGTCAATCAGTCGCAATTTACTAAAAATATGTCTCAATTATTAAAGACTGTCTATACTTTAACATTACACTCCGGAATATATTTTTAAAGTTGTATTTAACGGATAATGTGGATAATGTAACTTCGGAATGCTTTCCTAAAAAAAAGTTTCTCTTGTCACATTCAGACGGTCATTTCTTGAGCTAAAACAAAATGGCTGAAAAAAAACAAAATGCTGCCAGTTTTTAAGTACAAGTATAACTTGAATGTAATTGTCAGGTTTCAAATCTCTACTTAATGATTTTGGTACATTTTTGGCTATGGGATCATGTATCCCTAGGGATCAAGCATCCCTAGTCTCCCTTATCTCTTAATTTTAATCCTTCAAAAATGAGACGTGAGTTAAAGAAGTTCCTTTGAAATTTTCAAACTTTTCGGTTACCTACCTCAACTTTACTCCAATCTATTTTCAAGAAGATTCTATGATAATCTCAAATAGACAGATGGATACATATTGTTTTTATAAATAAAAAAATTATATTTTATATTTTGTACAGAGTTAATATTTTTGTGTTTCAGGTTACTCCAACTAAAGGCCAGCCATGGCCTATGCCTCAAGAATTTGCTGCTAAATCTTCTTTTTTCACATTGAGGCCTGATGTATTCAAGTTTTCTTATGGTGGGAAATGTGATGTAATTTTAGAAGCCATCAAAAGATACCAAAAACTTATGTTTTTGGATGACTGCTCAAAGAATACAAATGATGTTGATTTATCTGGAAGCATTGGTGAAATGACTGAATTATCCATAAGCATTGATGGTCCATGTGAAAAATATCCCTATATGTATATGGATGAGCAGTGTAAGTATTTTTTGCGTTTTGCAAAACAACATACAGCTTTGGCTAAAAAGAGTTTTGTTACTTTTTTTTTTTTTTGTACTTTGATGGTTATCCTATGAATTCTTTTTAAATAATGAGTAGGTAATGTTAAAAGGGCATTAATAATATTGTAATTAATTATCAATATTATTTAACTTACTGTTACAATTTTTTTGATGTTCCCTCTTTAAGATTGTAGTAGGTTTTGTTTCTTATATTTTGTAAGCTCCTTTCTAAACTACTAGACCCAAGACATAGGTTTTTCACTCCCTCTTGTTTCCAACATTAGTTTAGATCACTCGGTAATTGTGTGGAACAGAAAATAAATCCCCTTTTCCCCCTTCCTTTATGCATTATTATGTAATATTTTATCCTATCCTGGTACTAGCCTATTCCTTCAATACACAAAATATATTTGCCCCTCAAAATATATACTCAGACCTCGATATAAGGGCACCCCCTTTTTAGATCACCCAGCATTTAGGGTCACTTCTCAAGTCCTGGTTCATTGAATAAGAATTCTAGGTTCAGAAGTATTGTATATATTGTCAGGTCTTAAATACCCTAATCACTTATAAGGTCAGTTTTTTCTTTCATTGGGTGAATTTAGAGCCACACAGATTTGATTCCAATCATTTTCTTTTGTACACGATCTTGTGCTGTCAAGAATGCAGTAGAGAGTGAGTATGACGACAGTAATACCAAATACAAATGCAAAGTGACAACCAGCAACAGGCAGTGTTGCCAGATGGTCAAATCCAGATTTCCCCAATTCCCTTACAACTTTTCCCCAAAAAGCGATGTTTTTTTATCAAAATTCCCCAAATTCAAAAATTATTTTTGCACTAATATTTTCATAAAATGAATCGACCTCCTCTGATATTTTTGTCTCTTGGAAAATTTTTTTCCCCAAATGGACAAATTTCGTTATAAAATTCCCCAACTTTTTTTTTCTTCCCATTTTCACTTTTTTTTTTTTGTATTTATCTTTATTGTTTTTTATCTTTACTAATAATAAAGCTGAAAGTCTCTCCGGATCTCTCTCTGGCAGGATCTCTGTGACGCGCATAGCACCTAGACCGTTTCACTGATTTTCATGAAATTTGGTAAAGAATCAGTTTTTAGCATGGGGTTGTGCACCTTTAAACGATTTTTTGAAAATTCGATTTTGTTCTTTTTCTATTCCAATTTTAAGAACATTTTCCCGAGCAAAATTATCATAAGATGGACGACTAAAGTACCAAGTTATCAAAATGTGGAACTGTAACGTGGGCAAGCCAATTGGCGAGAAATTCATCATGCATTATTTGTAAATATACAGGGGAACCAAAATACCTTTTAATTTTTTACTACGGGCAAAGCCGTGCGGGTGCCAAATTTTACCAAATATTTTTTTCTACTCGCATTTACTACTCTGCTTTTGTATGTGCATTTAAACTATGATTTTTGTATATATTTATCCAAGAACATTCTTCATCACACTTAATTTTGCTTGTTTCACGTATCGACTAGTAACTCACGCAAAACTATTAATGCAAATTCCGTAGCATAAAATTCCACATAATACGAAATGCGAATTCTATAAAGTTGACCAAAGCTGAACCAACTCTGCTTGATACAAACAATGACCAGATTTCAAGACGCAAATTTAATTACAATTTTTTTTTTCCCTAAGGTTTTTGGTTTCCCCAGGTTTTTCCTAAGAAAAAAATTTTTCCCCAAAGAATTCCCCTCAAAACCCATTTTCCCAAAATTTCCCCAAAGAGCACCAGATTTCCCCAAAATGGGGAAATTTCCCCCATTCTGGCAACACTGGCAACAGGCTCTGGGCTTAGCTAGGCTGGTCGTAGTCAATTTATTTGTCCTCAGTGAAGATCAATGGACCTCTTAAAGCTATCCACCCCCTTGCTCATTGCTGCCTCTCCCAGTAAGCCATTCCAAGACCAAGTGCCCACAACCTTACTCAAGTAGTAATTTTTCCTAATATCCAGGTTAGCCTGAGATTTAAACAGCTTTAAAAATGATGACCCCTCGTCCTGCTTTCTGTGCAAAAATGTAACCATTTGATGAATTTAAACAATTGAATCATGTCCCCCTCTGACTGTCCTTTGCTTCAAGCTGTACATATTAAGTCTTTTAATTCTGGAATCATAATATAAATCTGAAAGTCCCCTTACTAGTCTAGTAGTCCTTCTTTGAACCCCTTTCCAATAAAAATGTTATCTTTCCTAAAATAAAGAGACCAAAACTGAACAGCCATACTCCCAAATGAGGTCTCACTAAACTCCTATATAATGGCGGTGATCAAACCAAAGCGCTCAGAGCATAAATTTCTTAAGAAATTTTTTTACAAACCATGGGAGAGCTGAAGAAAGTTTTTAAGAAATTTTAAACTTAGAAAACATTGTAGAAAAGAGAAATTACTAGTCCTGTATCCGCGGCGGATCCAGAGAATGGATTTGGGAGGGGAACTTTTTTTAGCAGATGTTTATGGGGGGGGGGGGGGGGTAATGAAATTACTCATTAAAAAAATAACCTTAAAAATTGCGTTTTACAACTTATCCTCTGCGTCTTAACACTTCTAATACAAAATATATATATATAATATATATATATTATATATATATATATTGAATTAAAAATTCTGCATGAGCAATTTTCAGAAACTAATTTAAAAAACCGTTTTTGTTTATTGTTGCATTTATATTTTAACCTTAAAATTTCAGCCAAGTAATAGGGGGGGTCCGGGGGCTCTCCCCCGAAAAAATTTTGAAATTATAGTCCTAGGAAGGTTTAGACGGTCTCTGATCATGTAAGCGGGGAGGAAAGGTTTGAGAGGCTTTCTGCGGGAATTGTTTAGAAATTGAAGTTTTAAAAACGCAATTATAGGTGATATTTGTTGACGGGTAAGGAGGTAAGGACATGGGACTTTTTGGGGCTGCCCCCGATTGATTTTTTTGTAGAATAGATCTAAATCGATCACCCCGCCCACCAATTTTTTGAAATTGAAGTTACAAAAGCGCAGCTATAGACAAACTTTGATGATGTTACGAGCAGTGGGGTTCAGGGGGCTCTTCCCAAAAAATATTTTTAAATTGAAGTCCTAGAAAATGAAGTTTTAAAGGGGATATTCATTGACGAAGGATTTAAATGCTCAGGGGTGCCCATCCCCCCCAAGCTCAATGCCGCAAATCCCCCCCCCCCCCCCCAAAAAAAAAATTCTCGCTTTCGAATCGGGTTAAATATAAGTTTTTTAGAGTGTTTAATTTCCAGTCAAATTCATGGGAGGAAGGGGGGGGGGGAATAGCGCTAACAAATAGCATTTGAACTGAAATATTGTTGGATTGTTGACCTGACCTTGCCTTTCCAAAGTTTACAACGTGCACCTTGAGTAAACAAGTTTCGGGGTACCCCTGAATTTTGCTACACCTTTTCATTTTTTTTTTCAAACGTTATGAACAATTACAGGAAGAGTGGATTCAACTTTCTGGCTTGGGATGGAGTTATTACTAGATGTATAAAATATGAATCTATAAAATATGAATCTTTTTTTATCGTCACTTAGATAGGGGGTTCGGGGGTTTCTCCTTTGGAAAATTTTCGAAATTGTAGTTTTAAAATCACATTTTGTGACAATCTCTGGTGATGTTTGGGGGATAAAAGGTTTGGTGTGCCCTTCCCGGTAATTTTTCAATATTGAAACTTTAAAAGTGCAACTGTAGATAGTTTAACGTTATGTGAAAGAGGGCTTTTCCTTTGTTTTAAAAATTGTAATTCTAAAAACGCAGTTTTAGACTATCTGGGGTAATGTTAGATAAAGAAGAGATCCTAGGGCTTGCCCCAGAAAAATTTTCAAAATTAAAGTCTTAAAAACGCTATCTATGATTGGGGGGAAAAGCAGTTTTCTGAAATTGAAGCTCTAAAATCGCAATTGTTGCCGACCTTTGTGACGTTAAGAAAACGAGTATTTGGAAGCTCTCCCGGAATTTTCTCGAAATTGAAGCCCTGAAAACCAAATTTAACACGATTTTTTAATAATGTTGACGAGAGTAGGTGGGAGTGAGAGAGGCGCTGCACTTCAATTTTCGAACTTGTAGCTTTAAAAACCAGTTTTGATAGATCTGGATAATGTTAGTGGAAGAGGAATTTTGGTGCCATTCCCCCGGCAATTGTTTGGAATTGATACTCCAAAAACGCAATTCTAGGCTTGTCTTTGATCATGTTATGGAAGGGAGGGGGGAATCAGGGGCTCTCTCCTATATTTTTTTCAAAATTGCAGTTCGACAAACACAGTTTTAGATGACTCTTGATGATAAAGAGGGTGTTATTCTGGTGCTACAGTGGGGTGCGCTCTCCTGAAAGTTTTCCAAAATTGAAGTTGCATATCCAAAAAAGATGGATCAGACACACCGTGGACAGGATATATTTCGGAAATCCTCAAAAATGGATTCAGCTATTCAGCACGCCTCGAAATTCAGAACTCGAGAGTTTTAATGAATCAAATATCCTTCTATATATATCAGATATAGAAGAAAGTAAATATGATTCACGAAAACATAATTTAAACACCTTAAGAACAGACTGTTCTACCTCCATCAGCGAAAACCAACAACACTGAAAGTTTTAATAAAAATCATCTAATGATTAATTGAAACAATCAATTTAAAAATGGTAGAGAAGATGGGAGTAAAGAGAAATGAGAAAAATTCTTCACAAGCTTAAGTTCGTTAATGAAGAAAAATATATTAATTGTCAATTGGAGGGATAAAAAATATGCTATTCGCAAACTTCAAAACTAGTTCTTAACGATTGTCGAGGTGCAAATGAATCAATGGAAGAGCTAGAGCATCCTGGTCAGAATTATTACAAACAATAAAACATTTTTGACCTCTCTCCCTCTCATCATTTCTACGCACGCATTCATCATGCAGAATTGTGCTACTTCCAGAAAATTTATTAAAAAAATGAAAAGAAATCAAATCGTCTGATCCAACTTTGAAACGGACACTAACTCCATGCCGTCTGTGATGTTCCTTTCATTGAAAAAGAGACACGGTTATTAAATGTTGAAAAGAGTACCAGGGCCGTTGCTAGGTCAAAAAAACTAGGGAGGGGAGGGGGGTCCGCTTTTGGCGGCCCGTTAATTGTTTCAAATGCATGTTCCAGTATGCAGAGAGAGAGAGAAGATTTGGTTCTGGTTTAGCAGGGATAGTCATATTACTAGACCTTAGTACTAGCAATATAAATAATCGTTAGGATAATATTCAATCAGAATTAGGGGGGTGTCTGTTGGAGGGCTACCTTCTTGCATTATTTCGAAATTGAAGACATAAAAACGCAGTTTTAGACTATATTTTAAGTTTTGGAGGAAGGGAGAGAGGAGGTCCAGGATAGCCTCTCTCGATAATTTTTCCAAATTTAAGTTCTCAACACAATCCTATGTTATATTTAATTGTGTTCAAAAGAGGGGGTCTGGGGCTCACCCAGTGGGAATTTTCAAGATTGTTATTTGAAAACAGTTTTAGAAGCCCTATGGTGATGTTAAGGGAGGAAGAGACTCGGAGTCATCGTTCTATAATTTTTCAAAATGCAAACTTCAAGCACGCATTCCCAATTGTAAATTATTTGTGATTGTGACACGTAAAGAGGGGTCTGGGGGCTCTCCCCCGGGAAAAATCTGAAAATTGTCGTTTGAAAAATGCAGTTTTAGATGATCTATGGTGATATTAAGGGGAAGAGAAATGCGCCCCTCCCCCGAAATTTTTTGAATCTTTGAAAATGCGATTGTAGACTTTTTTTTTTAAATTAAAATTTAGTGCACCGCCAGTTTCTTGAAATTAAAGCTCCGAAAACGTAATTTAAGCTAACTTTCGATGAAAGGGGGAGTTTTGAAGGGGCTCGAGACCAGAACTGTTTCGTAATTGAAGCACTAAAAGCGAGATTTAAGACATTTTTCAATGATGTTGAAGGGCATCCTCTCGAAAAAATTTTGATTTGTTAAAACCGCAGTTTTAGAAGATTTTCAGTAATGTTAATAGGTGGAGAGATTCTGAGTCCACCCCTAGCAAATTTTCAAAATGAAATTCAATTTAGTATTTAAAATCGTAGACGATTTTAAGATGAGTAGAACACAGGCGTTGTTGGCACAGGGGACAGGGGGGACACGTCCCCTCAATATTTTGAACGCGTCCAAAGTCCCCCTCAATATTTGAGAATAATAAATGCGCATACAAAAAATGCCGGTCTTACTCATGTGTGACAAAAAAAAAAAAAAAAAAAAAGAAGAAGAAAAGAATTGGGACCAAAATAGAGCTGCTGATCTACGAAGAAAACGAACAGAAAGTGACCCCTTGTCCAGCAAAAACTACCTTATTTATAACAGTTGAAGAACCATCTGAACGTCAGTTGATTCCCACACTGTTCGCTGTCCATTTACTTTCTTGCCTTTTTTGCCCTCTACTTCTTTTTCGTATTTCCTGTAACTTACTCCCCACCTCCTACTAACAAAACTCATTAAAACGACGATTCACCATTCAAATCCCCTCACCATGTTTCTGACCACTCGGATGGATATGCTAAATCTTTATTGGGGTTTGCTTTGCGATTCCTTCCCTTGATCACATGGTCTTAGAAGAAATTTTTTTTCTTAGAATTGAGATCAAGATCGAATCTGTTCCCTGCAAAAAGTATGTTATTTTCTATCCAAACACAGCTGTTTAAGCAGCAATCTTCGGGCAAAAAAAATTCTCTAACTCAAATTAACCATCATTTTCAATTTCTAAAAAACTTCAAGGCCCATTTTAATTCTTTTACGGTAAGTACAACTCTCTTTTTTAAAAAGGCATTACGATGAACAGCTATTGGAGGTTCTCTCAAAAAATATTTGAAGACACCCTCATTAGAAAAGTACCTCTCAGATTTCTGTTCCCTTTAGGGGGCCCCTCGATTCTTTTAGCGCCACCGACACTAGAGTTTAAATTGGTATCAGATATTTTTTCTTTTCTTATGTTTTCTCTTAGCCTAAATATGAACCTTAAAACGGTTTTGAAATGTATTCGTTTACAAAGCTGTTTGAGTTTTTCACTCAAATAAATAATTTTAAAATGACTTTTTTTTTCCTATTTTTTTTTACTGGTAAAATAAGCCTTTCTCAAAAAAGCGAAGATTATAAGAAAGTTTTTGATATTTCATTTTATTTTTCATAGTTTTCATCAACAAGTTGATAGAACATATCATACGAAAATAATGATATTGCGCTACAGATAGTATAAATTTTTGACTACATGAAAATAAAAGTATTTTACTATTTATTGACAGTTCACAACAAAAAATATTTTAGCCATATATTTTTCTAATACATTACATTACTCCTAAGATATATGAGAGTTGAAGGGGGGATTCTGGTTACTCTGTCTCTCTCCATCATAGAAGAAATATCTTAATTTCGTTCTTTGATTGTCTTTTGACTTGCAAGAATAGTGACCAAAAATGGACTAAAAATGAATAATTTCAGTTCTTAAAATTCAAACCTTTTCTTGTTTCTTGTAGCAATAATTTTAAAAATTTCATTGTTATAAAGATCAGTAAAATTTGCATCTAAATGAATGCGTTCATTGCTGAAGGTAGACGTTACTGGTATAAATACTGAAAACTCAAAGTTTGGTTGGAATTCCTAATTAATGGTAAATTTAAAATGGTTCACAAATCTTTTGGAGTTTTTTTTTTTTCTCTGTAGTAAAAACCTCACTACAAAGAAGGGATTGAATAAAGTGTCTGCCTGGTCGAATCACTCGGCTGCTTCGGTCTGTAATAATTTATGTTGAGAACATTAATTTTTCCAATTATAATTTTATGAATTACTGTCCTTTAAGTTATACACAACTGTACCCTACAACAAAATGTAGTGGAAAATTATATTTAACTAGCTTTTACCTGCGGCTTCGCTTACGTTGATGTAGTTTTTTTTCAATCGATTCAAGTTAACGGTCAACACAGGCAGAGGTCATATAGTTACCAAAAAATGGTTTCTCCCCAGTTTTGCCGACATTTAAAATGGCCTGCCCCTTTAAATGTATCAAAAGGTATGATTAAAACTGAAAATCAGGGGGAAAGGGAGTAAATGAAATGTCGGTGAAACTGGAAAGACACCCAAAAAATAACACAAAATAAATCACAAAAGCATTCAGGAGTTCTAAAGAAGTTAGTTTGGGTAATTCTCAAGAAATCCTATTCGAGTGAAGTCAATTATTCTTAAATAAAGTGAAACAGTTTTCTTATAATCCCGATCTCCGTCAAATAATACCCAGCGCTACATCGGCTATCTAAATTATTGTGTAATCTGTAATGTATAGCTTCTTACCGGAGATATCGTCGCAAAATAGGGTCAACAATCACTACAAATCCCGATTCTAATAATGTCTCTTTAGAGTGAGAACATCAAACCTTTGAAATCACCATTAGAAGAAAATCAACTGTTTCTAAATAACGTAAACGATCCTAATTACAACACCAAAAAGTTCAGAGTGAAAATACCATTAAAATCACAGTAAGGACAACAGTTTTTTTTAAGTTCCCATTTAAGTGAGGAAATAGTACAAAAAACTTCTTATTTTGCAAAGAAAAAAATCCCCAAAAGTCTCTATTAGAATGGTCTCTATCAGCGTTTTCAAATAACATTTCCCTCTGATGATCTCAGTCCCCACCAAAAATCTTCATCAGTACAGGTCCAATATGATAAAAAAAACAAATAAAAAAATAAAAACAAAATAAAAGAAAGAAAGAAAGAACAATATTCTCCATTGTCGCCATTAAAATAGTGACATTAATTCCACAAAATCCTAATTAGCATCATTAACCCTTAAAAATACACACAGCAAAAAGAAAAAAGAAAATGAAAAGTTTCATAAAAATTTTAAATAATTCGCCAATGCCCTAACGTAGTCGCCTGGTAAGATTGGAAATAAAAAATGAATTTGGTGGATTAATTTTCATTTTAATAGTAGTTTTAATGTTATTTTAGAGTGTTGCTTTACTAATTTGGCGGATTAATTTTAACTTCAATATCTCATAGTACTTAATGATCTTTTTACCAAAATTAATTTGGTTGAATTTTTACATTTTAATAGAACTTTTGTAATAGCTGTATAGCCCAAATTTTTGAACACTCGTCCCGAACACGTTATCGTAACTCTTCCTATCAAATAAGTTTTTTAAATGTCATTTTGTTTAGTTTCATTTTATATTTTTGCAATTAAAAGCAGCGTAAAATGTAAAAAAAAAATAAATCCAAATCCATTATTAATCACCAAAGGACCACAGTACCATACATTCGCCAGAGACTTGCCAAGTTTCTGAAACTGCGAAAATGTTTGGTTAATCTATATTCATAAAAATATGATTTTTAATTCCAAACAGAAGACGCTATAAAGAAAATGTTTGCATGTATTTGGCCGTTCCTGGCGAAAAATAAATCTTTATTCGACGGTAACTGGGGGTAGAGGGGCCGATTCTATTTCATAACTTTATTTAGTTACCACATAATTGTACGTAGCAAAAATGCCCGGCGTTGCCTGGGTCTGTAATAATTATCAGAAATAGTCGCTACTTTTATTTGTTCTCTGCTGTAACTGAAATAACTCAAAACACACCACTTTGACGTGATTAAAAATAGAGCTCCTTTCTAACCCATAAAAGTAAAATGGCAATAAGTATGAAGAACAAAATAGTACTCTTTTAGAAACGAAAAAACGATACTTAAACATATACAAATTTGAGGGATTTCCAAAATATGAAATTAAACTTCACTTGTTTAAAAAGATTTAACTTTTCTTTTTTCGAACATAGTCTAAAACTAGTGTGTATTGCTATTGAAGTACAAATTTTTAAAAAACGTAGTCGCCTGTAATCCCTTACTGCGTTTTAAAATGTTATTCAATTTGCATTAATCGTATTGGGATATTTTAAATGAGGCTCCCCCTCCCTATTTTGTGAAACTGTGTGTTACTCATTTTAATCGAAGGGACAGTGTCGCCAAATACTGGGATACTTCTGGTGATTATAACATGTTGCTACCCGAAATGTTTCCTATAAATAGTAAAAATTTGGCAATGCCTTAGCTATTGAAATGATTCCACAAAAAAAGTTTGGCTAGATTCCTACTGATCGATTAAATACCCAGTCAACACAAATAAATTTTTTTTAAAAACGCATTAATTACCTCAAAGCTGCATTAAAATGGAAAATAATCAGCCAAATCCATGTATTATTTGCTAATCTTGTGCAAAAATCTTGCTTTGTGCAAGATTTGACTTGAGAAAAGCCTTGAAGGGTCACGAAAAGCAAAGATAGTCAATAATACAACATTTGTCGCTATCGACAGGGAGTTGAGATGATACAATAAATACTGCCTTCGAACATGGAACTAAAAAACTCATAACTCGTTTTTTATTCTACTTAGAAATTTCGAACAGGTGCCATCTTCTGCAGAAAAATCAGAACTTTTGATAGACATATAATGTTAATATGTGCAAGTATTTTTTCATCCCCATATTAGAGAATTTATACCAAAACTGTGTTATATTGCCCCCCCCCCCAAGGGTGTTTTGCCCTCCATAACGGGACGAAAACTACCCCTATGTGTTATTCTGAGGCATAAGCTATATTATTGTAAAGTTTCATCAAAATCCGTTCAGTAGTTTTTGCGTGAAAGAGTAACAAACATCCATACATCCAGACAAACTTTCGCATATATAATAGTAGTAAGATTAAAAAGTTTGTGTGCTAAACCCTTGGAACCAGAAATTGTGCAATATAAATGATAATTTTTTCTATTTAACTTGAAAGTTCCTAAGAAATAAATAAGTTACATTAAATTATATAAAGTTAATATTTATATGAACAACTTCAGTTGCTTCAAAATGAAGCAGTCAAAATATTACATTCTTGAAATATTTGTAGGTTTGAAACTTCCAAAAATAAAAAAAAAAATCGTACCAGTTTTCAAAATCTACTGGAACAGATGTCGCAGCAATGAGAACTCTTAAGGAATTTCTTTTAGAATTATATTTTATTCTTTTGTTATAAGTATAAAATTTCAGTTTTATTTATTTAAATATATTGATGTCGCGATAAAAATTTACTCAATTCCCAGTCATTGATCAAGATTACTAATAATAATCTAGGATTATAGCATGTTCAGAGAATAATAAAACGTAAATAAAAGCTGAATTTTTAACTTTTAGTTTTTATAAACCTAAATATGAGGAGAATGCCCCTTCCTTGCGCATCTAATTTTGATCTAAAATTTAAATATTTTCTCTCTAGATAATTAAATTCTTTTACAAAATGAACATTGATATAAGACTATAAAAGAAAAGTTAAAGATATAAAAAGTTTAAATTTAATTAGTTATTTTAAAGAAAAAGACTTCTGGGTGTATTATAGGTCAATGTGTGAATTAATGCACATTGTTAATTATACTTTTATTTCTTTGAAAATTGAATAGTACGGTTTATTTTGCCATTATTCTTCTAGAAATGAATCAATTTGTTCTGCCTTATCTTTCAAAGATGAAAACCGATTTAAAAGAATACATTTTTCTATTCATGTTATTTTTACTGTTTATAAGTAAATGCAAAAGGAAAAATGTAAGTTAAAGAAATAAATAAAAAATATTATAATAGTACAAGGGTCATTCCATAGAAATGTCAACCTCAACCTCAGAATTTTTTTTCCACAAAGCCTTAATTGTGACCTATCATTTCATTCAGTGTACTTCCTAGTACATAAATCCAGTAACAGTTTGCAAGAATTTCATTTGGTGTTTTTCTTATGGATGTAAACGTGCGAGGTAGTAGAAAAGGCTTAGCATGTGCAAAAAACATGCGTCTACGTTTTCTTGTGTAATGTAAAGATTTTTGCAAATTTTTAAAAGTACTATATTTATTCTAAATGATTAGATGTTGGCCCAGTAAAATTGATTGTTCTTTTTGCATACATTATAAGATAAGTATTTTAATTAGTTTGGTTATTTCACTGAAAATATTTGAGTCACATTAGTCACGAAAATGTACTATTTTCTGCTTAAAAACTAAACCAGATGATCGAACCAAACAGCACTTGGAATTTTCTTACATCTGTGTCAAATCTACTTAAAAAGTGCAAAATATTTATTTTAGTATCAGTAGATATAAAATAATTAGTGTGACTAACGTAACATTTGAGCTGTGACTAACGTAACAGTTTGCATGTGACTAACGTAACATTTTAAAAATGACTGCTAATATTTGAAACTTATTTAATTTCATGTACATTTTCATGAACAATTTTGAATATGTAGGCATTCTATATTGATTAAAAATATAAAGGGTGAAAAAACCAGTAATATTAAATTGTAGAGCTTCTGTTTACTTAGAAAAATACTTTTTTAAAGGTCTTTAAAAAGATACTTCAGATTTAAAGAATTATTAAAAAAGAAAAAAGGTAAAGCAAAATTAGTCCTCTGCTGAATGTGCATTCAACACAAGAATCCAAGCTTAAGAATTAAGATAATAGAAATACAGTCTTAACAAAGGAGAACGTCTCTATTTTTTAGAAAATACATCTCCACCTATTATTGAAATGAAGTAATGGCTGCTCGTTGGAAAACATTTGAAGATGTTACATGATACAGTGACAATAAGCGCTGCTGCCATATACAAATACAAAAGTGACGACCAGCAACAGGCTCTGGGTCCAGCTAGACTGGTCCGAGTCAATTTACAATCCCCAATGAAGATCAATGGCCCTCTTAAAACTATCTACTCCCTTGCTCATTACCACCTCTTCCAGTAAGTTGTTCCAAGGTTCCACTACCCTGCTAAAATAATAATTTTTCCTAATATCAATGTTAGCCTGAGATTTAAATAGCTTAAAACAATGACCCCTTGTCCTGTTTTCAGTGCTAAACTTCAGCCCCATAACATCTTTCATTTTAATAAATTTAAACAACTGAATCATGTCCCCTCGTTCTCTTCTTTGCTCAAGACTGTACATTTTTAGCCTTGTAAGCCTGGAATCATAATCTAAGTGGGAAAGTCCATTTATTAGCCTTGTAGCTCGCCTTTGAACCTTTCCAATACATTAATGTCTTTCTTAAGATAAGGAGACCAAAACTGAACAGCATACTCCAAATGGGATCTTACCAAACTTCTATGTAAGGGCAGAAGAACTTCTTTAGATTTGTTTGAAATAGTTCTATTGATAAACCCAAGCATCTTATTGGCTTTGTTACTAGCAATGCTGCACTGTTGGCTAAACTTTAAATCCTGACTTATTAAGACCCCCAAATCAGTAACTTTGTCTGCCTGACTAATGACTGAACCTTGCAAATAATAACTGTTATACTAACTAATATGTTTCAGAAAATGCAAGAATGATCATTTAGAAATTCAAACATTTGCGGTGATATCTGGAATTAAAATGCATTCTGCAAAAACGTTCGAATTTTTTTTTCTTTCAATATTACATTTTAATTCAAAAGAATGTGCAACAATATTCATTTGATCAATCAGTAAACCTTAAAAAATAATATGCCATTGAAAAGTACTACGGAGTATCTTATGACAATAACTAGTATATCGCAGAATACTAGAATTCGGCTGCTGAAGTTATTTTTTTTATTGCTGAAAGTTATTTTTTTAAAAAGAGGTATTTTGATTTAATTACCCCAAAATGATGTTATTCAGTTTGTAAAAGCAGTGTTTTTTATTTGTTTATTTTTTTTTCGCACATTCAAATTAAGTTAATTGAATTGAATCCTTGCATTCAATTTATTACACTAATATAGAAAAAACGTAAAGAAAGAACCATAATGCAACACAAAGAAGGTTCCTAAAAAGTGCAAAAGTAATATAAGAGCAAGAGATTAATTACAAAAAGTTTTTTATATGCATTCTTCGCTTGTTATTCAATGGTTACATTAGTCATGTTACGTTAGTCACACACAGTTTTTCGTAAAAGTACCATCAAAGGCCAAAAAAGATTCATCGGTAATAAATCTGTAGTACATTTTTAAAAATAGATTGTTTACCTCTTACAAATATATCGGCTAATTTTAAATGCCTGCGTAAGTTTCAGAAAAATTTGCCTCGTAACATAAGCATTGTTTCTCAGGGTTGCAAAAATGTTACGTTAGTCACGATGGCTTTTTCGGTGAAAAAGCACCTTTCAGCGCTTATTTTGCTTCAAATTCTCGGTAGAAATGAAAAATAGTCACCTTGTACATTTTAAATCTGCATATTAAACAAAAACACATTTATTTTTACTCTCAGTGTAAGTAAAAAGAGTTTGAAAATGAGTTGTGAATGTTACGTTAGTCACTGTGGAATGACCCATAATAGTGCAAAATATATCAAAAATAATAACTCTGCTGCTATAAATTAACATTGAAGTTATCGATATTTTTATATCACTATTATCTTGACATATTTACGAATAGTGATCAAATGGATATTCAATTTTGTGTTCGATGTTCAGTCGACTCTCGGTATTTCTAGGCATTTTACGGCAATGTCTGGTATTTTGCACTACAAAATACCAGGGGAAAGGAAGTCCGTTATCTAGTAAGTAGTTTTTTTTTTGGAAATTTAAAACTGCTGCTTGTGAAATAAGTCGAGCTATTCTCCCTTGAAAATAAAAAGTGAAAATATTGTTATTTTTTTGCTTCTTTTCTAGTATTTTTTCTTGATGCGCTCAACTATTTTATCCAAAGGGGCAAAGAGTTCACCTATGTTTGTTTGCTTCGCTTATAACGGGATAAGATTCTCATTTAGAGACTAACTTCTTATTTTCAGTTATCTTATTGAAACCTTAAGAATTCGCTTATTTGAGACGCTTTTTGACCGTATTTTTAGCGTTTTGAACGTCAACGTTCCCGACTGTTTCCTGAAAATTTGTGCCTAAGAACTTTGCTTTGTCTTCTTTTACTTTTCAGCACACAGGTATTTATTTATAATTCTTACTTATATTTATAATTTCATTCTTTTTATTTTTGAGATGCAAGGCTTCCCGTTTCTTTTTACATCACTAAATTAAAATTTCCGTTTTCAAAAAAGGAAAAAGAGAAAAAAAAGGGGGGCTATAATCTTTTGGTGATTGTTCTGCATTGCATCAATTGTCCCCCTCAATAACGAAGAGTGAGCGACGCCCATGAAGTAGAAGGTTTTGGAGATCTCCCCTGAAAAATTTTCTGAATTGAAGCCTTAACAATGAAATTTTTGAGGATCCTCGGTAATATTAGGAGGAAGACAGGTTCGGCAGACCTGAGAAAGTTTTTTAAAATCAAAGTCTAAAGACGAAATTTATTTGACCGTGAATAATGATGAATTGATGAGAGGACGTTTTTTGGAGGTTAGGTTGGGAGCACTCTCACAGCTTTTCGAAATTGCAGTCCTAAATACTTAGGTGTAGGCCATCTTTAATGACGTTAGGGTAAGGGATGGGGTTTGAGAACGTTTTCCTGGGATTTTTTCAAAACCTAAGTTTTAAAAACTCACTTCCAGGCCATCTTTGGGGACGTAAAAAGAAGGGTTTGGAGTGCCCTACTCTTCCTTTCAGTTTGGCTGCGTCTCTCCTATCTTCATTGTAAATTTCAATAATTGATAAACATATTGTGGTAATATTTTTTTTCCAATTTTCCATTGCCAAACACGATTATTTGCTTGGATTTTCCATAATAAAGTTTTCAATTTCCCGCACAATATTTTTGTTTTCTTGCACTACAAGCATTTGCGGCCTTAGAAAAAAAGGACTTTTAACATTTTGAACGGATGTGGTAATTTTCTGCGATACCTTAGGTCCCAATTCCACTTCATTTTATTTTAAATATGCCATCTGCATCTCTTGATCAAACTTACTTACGATTTTTACATTCAAACATTTAGAACTTTTGTTGTGAGTATTCATTATAATACTTTGAATCTCTCTTTGCATTTAACTTTTTTTTCCCTCTATCTCTCTATTTCAAATTTATTTTGGCGACCAATACATTTTTTTCCACTTAGCAATGATTTTCAGAACAACAGTTTTCATCAAAAAAAAAAAAAAGTATATACATATGGGAATGTTTCGGCGGCCCCTTCCTATGCTGTCCTATTTATTTATGTATTTTTATTTTTATTATTATTATTTTTAATTGCAGAACCATGAAGCATGGTTTTGTATAACCAGGGCTTCCGAGAGACAATGCGTGCAACATGTTAGTTTGGTTGCCTGTCCTCCCTCCCATTATTCAAATTTTACTCTATGCGCAATACTTTAATTTGAGCCGAGCCCATAGTTTCCGACTTGGCAGACATACGCACTCTGCGGCCTAGTCAAGAGTGTACTGTACCGAATACTTTTTTTTGTGTTAATAAAAATGTTTGAAGTGTAAATTTCCGTGGCCCTTACTTAGATACTCTTGATAAAAGAGAATCATGGATGTTCCTAAATTGTATTTTAAGATTACATTTTCTATTCAAATTTGACGCAAAAAATACTTTTTGTCACTATTATTTCACTTGTTCATTTATAATTACTATTTAAAATTTTTAAAACAACGAAGGGTTTTCCTTTTTCTTCGTTAGTTGCATCGCTAAAATGAAATTGGCGGCCCCACTTCTGAAAAACGAGAAGGGGGGAGGGGGCTTGCTACGGGCGATGGCCCTATTTTTTCTTTCCAAAATTCAAAAATTTCATATTCTAATTAAAAAACACTTTCTGGAAAAAAAATCCCCCCCCCCCCCCAAAAAAAAAAATTTTGATGGCGCAATTTGCGCCATAATCCCCCCTTGTGGGCACCCCTGTAAACGCTCTCCCCCTTAAATTTTTCCAAATTGTTATTTTTTTGTTTTTAGATTTTCTACGAGAGCTTTCTGACCCTTGTCCAGACATTTTTCGTTATTGACGTCTTAAAAACACGATGACTGTAGACCATATTTGGTAACGTTAAGGGTTCCGCAATTTTTCAAATTTGAAGCTCCAAAAAAGTAATATTAAACGATTCTCGATGTTTTTAGAATGCGCCGTGTTAGATAGATCTCCCCTGGAAAATTTTCGAAATTAAAGCCCTGAAAACGAGGTTTGATACGCTGTTTAAAGGTTTTAGCGAGGAAAGGGGACTTCCAAAGTGAGTAGAAAAAAGAAAAAAAAAGGGGAGAGGATGAAAGAAATAGGAATTGCGGTATGTAATGGACCGATCAATAATTCACCACGATTGAAAATTTTATTTCAAGGTTCTTTTCAAAAGAAATTTAGTTTTTTTCGTGACATTATTCTTTGCCCCTGATTAAACTAACTCGCTTTCCAATGTACGTTCCATTCTTCTCTTTAATTGTAAGAAATGTTTTTAACAAACATTCTAATCAGCCTTCTGGGGCGGGAGGGGGGCACGGGTACGGGCCTTGTCCCCCCCCCCCCCCCGGGTGTGCCGCTGAATTATAGAAGCTTTATAATAATGATCAACTCTACACCAAATGAACACAAAAGACAGTTTAAACATATGTTTGTGTTCAAAAAGACTTATTTTAAAAGGCAACTGGAAAATAGATGCAATAAGCAAGTACAAAAATTGGAAGTCTGGAAATGGCAATATAATGGGTAAATTGAACTACGACTGCTAAGCTGTGTTGTGCCATATCGATGAACCTTTAAAAGTAAGTATTTACGATGAAAAATATTTACTCAATCCCCGAACTTGAATTTTTATGGAAACTTCTCATAGTACTATGTAACTTAGCATAACTTATAACCTATGACGGAAGCATTTAATTTTTGTATTTTTCTGCAACTTTACTTCTTTGCAGTGCCGGATCTTCGAGTTTTCAGGCCCGGGAAACAAGGGGGGGGGGAGAGGCAAAAGGTCTCGCTCGGCTATGTTCAAAAGGAAAGCCAAGGGTACCAGGCTTGCTGCCACCTAGATCCATCAGTGCGATTCCAGTCTCACTAAGTAGACACGATTTATTTATTAAGCAATTCCTGTGTTTCAAAAACAAAGCATGTGTCAACTACTGAAAATAAAGCGCGAAAACTTCTTGTTTTAGTTTAGTGTCAACTCTAACCCAATATTTTTTTATTAAAAAAATGTGCATTCATTTTATTAACGTAATTATTTTGTTGCATTATAATAGGGGAATAGTTGGTACAATTATCACTTATTAAAAGTTTCTCCTAGGATGAATTCCCTTCAAGCTATGTTAACAAACAGAAAAAATTAATGAGCGTCAACTACTGGTGGTTTTACCTTACTCTGTTTTCTGAACAGTTTTAGATTAGTTTTCCCAGTTTCTCTCTTTGGATCCGTTTTTGCAATTCCTCCTCGCTTTTCTCTGCGCCTTTCTTCAGGTTCAAGTTCTATTAAACAGAAGAATTTTCTTGCACTCTGTTCTAAAAACTTTTAGGTACATGTGGGATTGTTTTTTTTTTTTTGGGGGGGGGGAGATATTTCCGAAGTTTCCCTCCATGGATCGCTTCCGCTGTTGTCGAATCGCTTTTCCTGGAGCCTTTCGTCAAATTCTAAAAAAGCAGGGGGAAAAAAATCTGTACTCTGTTTTCTGAACAGTTTTAGGATCACTTGTTTTTTTTTTTTGTTTTTTTTTTCAGGGAAGAGGGGAACATTTTCCAGTTCCCCTCCTTGGACTCGCTTTTGCCTTGCGCCCATCTTCAAGTTCAAGCTGTATAAAACAAAAAAATTTTGCTGTACTCTGTTGTGAAAATGTTTAGGTACACATGAGATTTTGCAGGGAGGGGAACATTCCACCAGTTTCCCTCCATGGATCTATCTGCCTCTGCTATTGTCTGATCACTTTTCTTTTCCAGGAGCCTTTTTTCAAGTTCAAGCTCTATGAAACAGAATTTTCTTGCTCTCTGTTCTAAGACTTGTTAGAAACATATGAGAATTTGGGGAGGGGAACATTTCTCCAGTTTCCCCTCCGCGGATCCACTTCTACTAATTATTCATGTTCTAAAAAACTGAACATTTTTCCCGTACTCTTTTTTCTGAACAGTTTTAGGTACACTTGAAACTGTTTTTTAAGGGGGGTGACATCCTGCAGTTCCCCTCTTTGGATACGCTTTTTCAATTCTCTCCTCGCTTTTTTGTGGCGCCTTTCTTCAAGTTCAAGTTTTAAAAAACTTAAGACTTTCCCTGTGTTCTGTTCTGAAATATTTTAGGTACACTTTGGATTTTGGAGGGGGAACGTTCCCTCAGTTCCCCCTCCATGGATCCGCGCCTGTCCTGTATTAAGGTTTGCTTTAAATAAAGTAAGTTGTGCAATGTACATTGTACATCATGTTTTTCTTGAGCTTTTTTGTGTACAACTTTATTCTGAATTGAAATTTTAAAATGGTAATTATATAATTTGTTATTGGTTTGACTTAATAAATTTTAACATAAACTGATATTTTTGAGTGTATTAAATGTTGCAAAGAATCATACTATTTCCGTATGTCCTTGATTATTTGACAAATTCATACGAATCGATTAAGGTCACCTGCCTATAAAATCAGGTCCCCAGGGGTGACCTTATATCGAAGTTCGATTGTGTAAAACTTTCACTTGAAATACCTCACTGCATGTATTACTATAATTGTTCAAACGTACTAATGGGCTAGATAATACTGCCGTGTGCAGGTAAACGGCAGTATCTACAAAAATGAGTTTTTGAGATATTTGAAGAAATACGTTTTTGATTTCCCAGAAACATTAATAAAATATTAAAGTTTGATTTTAGGTGATTCTA
>NC_072732.1:93687289-93807943 GCF_026930045.1 Uloborus diversus | reverse complement strand
ACGCACTGTTAAAAATTCAGGAAGATTTTCTGGTAATTGTTACTGTAAAATGGCGGACTTAACGCATCGCTGATTTTTACGGTAATTTATATCCGAAAAATAAGCGATTCCAGCTCCAATTGGTTGCTGTGTCCTACCGATGGAACCGTAAAATTTTACAGTAACATTTGATTTTTACGGTAATAGTTACTGGCAACATGGATGCCAGTAACAATTACTGTAAATTTTCCAGAAAATTTTTAACAGTGTGTGCGATGTGCTGCAGCAATTGCTTCAGAAACATTACAGGATTTTGGTACTGTGTCAAATAATTATCGCTCTAAAGTCGTTGATAGGAATAAAATTCGAAGACAGCGGCAGAAGTGTCACAGGTGTCACAGACGAAGTAGGTGCTTCTCTCCAAAACCTGCAAACTAGAAGTGAAAGGGTTTGAAAAGTACATTTTTCGATAGCCGAAAAGTCAAAACTATGACAAAAAGAAATGGTTGGAGACAGATACCATAGAAGAACCATAAGCGAGGAATCCATGGTTGAAAAATCCAATTCTCTTTATTTGGGTCATGTGACGCCAACTTCTGGAACGGAAAAACATGTCGCGACAGCAATGCGATTTTTGAACTGAAAATTTGTTTAAGCCATAAGGATCTTTTAGCTTTTGACTGTAGGCATGGCCACGAATACCAGAAAAAAAGAATGGTGCAATTGCGGCCATAGAGAATAAAATTGGACATCCTGTCCCATGGGTAATCTGCGAACTGCATACGAGCAGCCTTTGCGTCACCTGTTCACATTACTTGATGGTGAAACTGCTGGTCCATGTGAACTTTCGCAGGGCCAATAAGTAAATTGCTAGATAGGTGCGACACTTTACCACTGGTCCAGTTTGAAGCAATTACGCTCCTTGTCGTAGGTGCTGGGCAGTTAATATAATAAAGTATAATTTCATTTCCACTTAAAACTGCATTCTGCAGTCATTGCAAAAAAAAAAAAAAGACTTTAGAAGAAAAAATACTGCAATGTGCAAAAAGGCTTGAAAAAAGTCAGTTTTTGGAAATTTCAAGAAATTTTACAAACTTGTGTGTGAACCTATACTGCAAAGAATAAATAATTTTGAAGATACATGAAAAACGTGTTAAAAGGAAACATTTTAATGGTATTACAACAAAAATTTTGAACCTTATTATTTTCATAAAAATTTTGGAAAATTGACATTTTTTCCTATTTTTGGAGAAATATAAGCCTTGGTAGGACCCTCAAAGAGTTCTTCAAACTTGATAATATTTTACATGTGTATTGTTCTTACACATGCAGCTTTTGGTGGGTATTCCAAATTAAGATTCGAAATTTCATTTTTTTCGATCCACCCTACTGTCCCCCCCCCCTCAAAAAAAAAAAAAAACCTCATGAATATATAACTCAAGCAAAACGTATTTCTTGAAACGCTACAATTATTTATATGAACATATGAAGAATTCATTTGAATGCGTATAAATACAAAAGTGGTAGCCAGCAAAAAGCTCTAAGCTCAGTTTGTCTGTCCCAAGTCAAATCACCACCAACCCTCATCCTTAATAAAAATCAAGAGTCTTAAAATTATTCACCTCGTTGCAAGTAACATCTGCTTTTAAAAAACTATTTCAAACACCTTTCAAAGCTTTAATTGTAATAAATTATTTAATTTATTAATTGTTATTAATATGGATAAAAGAAAAGCTGTTTGTTGAATGATGCTTATTAATAGTATTTAGTAAGGCCCACGGTAACAAAGTGGCAATCTAAATGAATGCTCCCAAGCAAGTTTTCTTATGGCCAAACAAGCAGGCAGTTAAGGCTAAAAACATAGACTGAAAAGATGAATCAGGAAAACATGAAAGACGCTAAAAGTGAGAAAAAGAAATATGGAAACAAGAAAATTTTATTAGCTTTGATTTTATGAAAACTTATAACAGAATCAATTACAGCCAACATTTCAAGAACACTAAATTATATATTATATAAATTAAATAAGACACGGTAATTCACTTACTTCAAGAGCTTTCTCTTGAGAACGTAGCATACGATATTCTGCATATCTTCGAATGTAATCATAGACATTCTGAGCAGTAACATCAATATCTCGACCACCAGGCACTAATTCAACATTTCCACCACCCTAAGAGTGTAATAAATTGTTAATTCTGTCCTCATATGTTAAAAGTGCCTCTTTCTTAAAGATAATAACATTTACATTTTTACACCAATTTTATAACTTAATAAGTACCAATTGTTTTTACAATTGGTACTTATATATCCACTACATATTAAATTGTGTCTAATCTATAAGATAGTAATGAAACATTAGCAGGCATGAATTATAAGCTTAAAATTATGATCATAAATTAGTTCTGCTGTAACTTGTTCTCAAATATTCCACGACTTCTTATGGTTAAGCCACTGATATTCCAGCTAGGCAGTAAGTCTAAACTTCTATCCCCTTCTTTTAGTTATAAGGGGTAAAAAAAAGCATTTAAAAGCATCATTTAATCTTATCTGAAATAATTTGATGGAGAGAGAATATTTTGCGTCCATCCTGCAACTATAATGAAGACAACATATTAAGGACTTATGTTCTATCATGGTTATAATTTCATAAATATTAACAAATAACAAAGTCTTTCAGATCAATATTAAGCAAATAACAAGTGTAAAAATAGGCTATCCAGCAAATCTGAATAATACGGAAACCAAACAGGGCTCAATCCGAATTAGTTTGAATTTCTGAGGTTCCACTCTATATTTATGTCTGTGGAATAAATTTATTCTGCCCACAAAATATTTACATCATACAGTTGAACTCTACTAATATGACTCAGGCTAATACAAAATCATAGGCATAACAAATATTTTATTAGTTAAGTTAGGTTTATTTTTTACTTAATTACTTTAAAAACCTGACATGTTATACCTGCATTAAAATAGAAGTTTTGGATAACATGAACAAACATTTTTAATCTCTTTACTTTAAATCCTTGCAATTAATTACTGAATTTTTTCTTTTCAGACATTTGTTACCAATTTCTCACTTGTACAGAGCCCACCATGTACCCAGAAGCACATGTTGATCACGCTCTTACACCGGTTTAACTGTACTCATTTTCAATTTGTCTCTTGGAGATAAAATTGTATATCTTCTGTCCCTTTGATCCTTCCTTTAACATTTTTCTATCATATTAACCAAGTTAAACTACTTATTTTTACAACCAAACCCTCTATCAAGAGCTCAATAATTTATAAAAATTAACATTTCACTAAAATTTTGGAGTAAAGAAACAACACTTGCGGAACCCCTGTAAAAATTCCAGGATACACTGGTTGAAGACCTTTGGTCAGTACGTCAACTCAACTTCATATATTTTTAAACAATTATCAGTTCCTTTTTTTAATAGACCCTTATATTTCATTTTCCTATTTTTTGACCTATGCATCATATACATTTATCTTAACCTGCTCAGGTCAATCAACTTGAGAGTCATATTTTTCATTTACACAACACACAACATATCATTAACACACTTCTTTTGAAGTTTTATCACCATCTGTAAAAAAACCAAGGTTGGTAAAAAAAAAACACCTTTATTTTTTTGGGGGGGGGGATGGGGGGGGGACGGCCGTTTTTTTTTGGTTCAAACCGGGTTTATTTGGTTTTTTCAATTGGTATGGAAATCAATTTTATTTTACGAAAATCATGAAGATTTTTTCAATTAATTGTTAAGACACATGTTTAATATTCATATTTGTACTTAATTTCTTTGTAATTATTTAAATAATTAAGAGTGAAATCTTGTAATTTCATTTCCTCATACGTAGAGATTTCTATAGGAGAATATTGTTCGAAAATCTTTAACTATTATAAAAAATAGAATATGTAAATGAACCTTGGTATAAATAATCAAAGAATTAGTTTACTGTAATAGTTCAGACATTATTAACTACTACAAATAACCAAGAATAAATTCTTGTAAATTAATTTCCTCATAGTCATAGCTAACTACGATTAATAAAAAAATAAAAGTAAAGTTAAAATCACACATTCTTAAACATGGAAAGTATTTTGCAGTATCTACAAATGAATCACAAGTCTGATGTACATTACAAAACTTTAAAAATGAAAAGATCAACGCATATTTTGTTTAAATATTAAAAAAAAAAAAAAAAAAAAAAAAAAAAAAACTACAAATCATGTAATTTATTAATTAATGAATCAGTGACAACAATTATAGAAACTGGACAAGTAGGTTTTAAGAGAATCGTTATGTTTTCCGTTATAGACATTATTTCTCCTGGTTTAATGCATTTAGGAATACAATTTTTTTCTATCAAAGAAAAAATAATAATTAAAAGCTTCAGTATGAAAATACTCTTAACATATTTTAATAATGAAGACAGTCATTAAAATTAATGCTCATTGATTTGTCTACGATTCATACATGAGACTTCTTTTTATATAGGAATAAAAAAAAAAGCTCTTTGAAAGATGAAAATTTGGCATTAAGTTTTTTTTTTTTTTCAACAAGAGCACTGAGTTACATAAAAATTTTCTGTTTTCATAATTTTATATATTTTCTTTTCTTGCTCTGACTGCATCGTCTATCAGAGATGCAAAAAGCGTATGCAGGTGTAAGCAGAATTTTATGCCTACTCTAAGTGTTCTTGGACCTTAGTTGTTTTTTTTTCTTGTCATTTAAATATTCAAGCGTTAGCGTTAAAGTTTTAAAATTTATATACACTATGCATCGATTCAAATGGTACATAATCTATCTCAATAAATCTTAAGTAATGAAGCGAATTAGGTAGTAAGTGAAGTTTTGGTTGAAGTATGCTTTTCAGACTATTTTGAAATGCAAAAGACTGACAAATAATAATAATTGAATAAATAAAAAAAAGAACTACAGTCGGACCTCCATATATCGAAGTAGCAAATTGCCGGAAAAAAATTCGATATATAGAAATTTCGATATATAGAAACGATCTTATTTTATCTTAAAAATCTCCTAAAACATTAAAATTAAAGCTAACTTTTGTGATGAAACCTAATTTATAATTTATACGAGCATCGGATTAAATGAAAGTTAATAATTAAAAATATAACAGAAATTACATTTTTGCGCCTTCATGCATCTTCATTCTTCGGCAATTCAACTTGATCCGCAACTTTAGGGGAGTTTCGTTTTGACAATGTAATCGAGAGAAAAGTAAAAAATTTACTTAACTTGAATGATTTTTACTGCAGCTAAAACGACCAGGAACGATAATCAACAGACAAAAGACTTGAAACTGATTTTACAATGTTACTGGTTACAACTAAGATAGTATTTGAAATAAACTTGAGGGAATTTAAGAACTCTAGAACGAAACAACGACCTATCTACACACCCCTCAACATCAGATTCCTTATGAGTTTCGTAGCAACCTTTAGTGAACATAATTTTCTCCCCTAACCTTTATTTTTAATGAGACAAACAGCCTAAAGAAGAAAAAAAAAATCTACGAATGTCTCGAAAAAAATTCGATATATAGAGATTTTTTCGATGTATAGAAACAATTTTTCTATGTAATGAACATAGAAATTTGCTGGGATTTCGATATATAGAAAATTTCGATATGTGGAAGTTCGATATATGGAGGTCCGACTGTACTTGGATTTTTTCTTCACGTATTTTTAGAAAACTTAGTTGGTCTCCTTTGTGTATTTATGTACCTAATAGGAAAGCAGCATTGATTTTTAAAAAGAAAAGACAAAATAAAAAAAGCTATTTCGCAAAGTTGCATTACCTTAAAAAATATAAGTTTCTGAATTCATTAAATCTGTAATTTATCTATAAAGCTCTGCTAATTACTTTGCAACAATTTGATTGTACTCTTTACAATAATGTAAAATTTATGAAAACATTTGGGGAGAAACAATAAAGTTTTTGAAAAAAAAAAAAAAAAACATGTTTTTTTTAAAAAAACCACTTGGTTTAACACTAGAAAGACGGCAGCGGTCATTTTGACCGCAAACGATTTTCAAATGCTCATATTTGCCGCGTTTAATTTTCAAACTCTTTTTCCTTCATTGACTTTTCCTAACTATTTATTAAGATCTTACAACAGTAATTTTTTTTTCTTTAGGATTATTATTACAGTCGCTATAAATGTTTATACCTAGAAAGACTGACTACGGTCATTTTGACCGTTAAGTGAACCTTTCTTTATACATCCGTTTTCTTCTTTTTTCTCTTATCAGTTGTGTGTACTATGGACTATTGTTAGTTGTCAGGGTGAGTAATGTTCTTTTAAGCTTGAGTAGTACCTGCTGGTCAGGTTTAATTCTTTGAACTGTTAGGAAAATGCGAAACACCTGCTGGTTGTATGGTTTCATGATTTCAGTTTTCTGCTATCTGCACAGGGAGCAAAGTTGAGAAAGGTAAATTTGAAAAGCATGTGACTAGACACGTGAAATTACTTTGGGTCTAAAAGGAAGTAAATATAAAGAGGTATATTCCAAAAATGTTTGTTGGAATTCTTTTGTGCACCAAAACATGTGCTTTGCTTGAAGCATTGACGTTTATTTTCTTCGGTGATAATGAAATGCTCAGTCACATAATTATCTTCATGATGTCGAGAAGAACCGTTGACAAGCAAAACTTATAGGAACATTAATTCCTGAAGCTGTTGCAGATTTATCTAAAACAGATTATGGTTCGAATGAGCAGTCTGAGTCTGACTTATCTGAAGAGAAATATATTCCTAGCGATGGGTATAGTTTGCTTTCATGAGCTTATTGCGAATATTTTTCAGAGCCTAGATTTGCAAAAAAGAATTGTTTTTCTGAGTTAGAATCAGAAGAAACCTCGCTAATAAAAACTGATGCTCAAAATATAAAAAGAAGAGAAAGGGAAAAGGGTCAGACGCCGAAAAAAGGGGAAATTTTCAAAAACAGAACTCCTATTTCTCCAATTTACTTCAAGTCACCTCAACTGATCAATTTTGCTGCATATAAATAAGTATCTACCTCAGGAAAAATATTAAGATAGTGTGAAATTAAACTATGCGGAAATAAATCTACGAGCATTTGTTCTGATTGCCGGAAAAAAAAAATTAATGGCTAATATACAGGTGACGTGATAACATAAGTATTTCGAAATACTGTAAAAGATAGTAATGTACGATATCTTGCGATATTTACATATTTTTTAAACCAAACACATGCATGTTTGATTATAGTACTCGTTAGTTATTACATGCTAGGAAAATTTCCTCTTTTTTGTACTAATTTGCTCTTTCTCAATGCCAATTGTGTAAAGCATGTGTATTTCACTTGATCGAACATAAAATTAAAAAAAAAGCTATCTAAAACTTATTTGAAGACTATATTACGATTAAATTATTAAATTAAACTCTGAAATGTTGAAACAAATCTTTTCTATGGTTAAAAATCCCGAAAGGAGGAAATTTCCAATCTTTTAAGTATGGCGGTCAAAGTGACCGCTGCTAGTCTTTCTAGGTATACGCCAAACGCCGTCTTTCTAGTGTTAAACCAAACAACCCTGAAAAAAAACCTACATAAGGCCAATGAAAATAATTTAAAACATCAAAAGAAAAAAAATCTATTTACTTCTTCAATGCAGAGATCAATACAGAATGTAAGATCTAGGGCTGAAAACACTGCATTGCTTTCTTTTCCTTCTGCATCAACAACAACTTGTCTTAAGGACTCATACAGGACTGGATCAAAGAATGCTAGATCGTGCCATCTGATGCGTTTTCCTAATATATATTTAATGACATGACGATTGAGATAGATCGGGCAGAGTTCATTTTGTAACATACATAATCCTAGTACTCGTCCAACATTTCGAAATGCGTTCAGTCTTTCGGGCGTGCACTTTCCTTGCCTTGGGGAATAGAAGCCTCGTTTGCCAGGTTGATAGAAGAGGGGGTGGTTGTCATCCATATCATCATCTTCTTCTCCATCACTACGCCTTGCACTGCTGCTCCTGCGAGAGCGCTCTCCCAAGTTAAAAACGTCTAAATCCAGTAATCCATCTGATGTAGACGAATCTCTGTGGATAATAAGATGATAAAATTCAAACAGAGTTAACAGGTAATCATGAAGTTTAATAATGAGTCTAATTCTTACCGACTGTGAGACAAAATAATATCTGTAGCTTCATCAACCTTTTGCCGAAGAGAATCATCAGATGCAAGCAACATTAACAACTGTGCAGCAGATAATTCCAAAAGCATTCCAGTCACTTTGCTAGCTAGAGACTACGAATAAAAATGAAGATAATATAAAAATAAAAGATAAAATTAAACATGTCAGCTGCACCTAAACTCGACAAATGAAAAGAAACATGAAGCAACACCCCCTTAATACTCTAAATGCCTGTCGCTTTCTTGCTTTTAACACAGAGCAAAAGTGATCCCATTTCAAGGAATGTGGATATGTAAATTTTGGTACATTTGCCACTGCCATCTATCAAAAGCTATTACAAATTAATAGCAAAGAAAAGAACTACTTAATTTTTAAAAACTTTTGAAATTATTTAATTAACAGTTTGATTTGAATTGTTTGGATCCATCGGCAAAGCTATCTTTATCCTTGTATTGCCACTAGGTAGCATTGAAAGATGCATCGGAAGTCAGAGCTGGCATTCAACGAAAATACACTTTTTGAGACAAATGCATTAGGTATTTAGTATTAATGGGGTGTTGCAATGAAGTGAATAACGTAAAATGAAATTTCTATCAAATAAGTTACTCACAGAAGTAATTAATACCAGGGATTTTTTAAAAATAAACTTTGTGGAATAATTGTTAAAGTTCACTATGAGGTCATTTCATCATAGTTCTTCTGGCCAAGTCAGCTAGTATTTTATGTTTATTAAGAAAGATTTTCCCTTAGCTTTTGATAAAGTAAATGAGTGAAGAAATAAGGCTGATTAAGTTGAACTGACACCAGATCAGTGGTTGAAAACAAGATCGCATAACTCAGGGAAATACTTCAAAAATAAGGTGAATTTATTACCGATAAAAAGTGGTAGACAAGTATCTACAAGTCATATATGAATATAAGCATGACTTTGGCAACACAACGAATTACTATACATCTACAAGTGATGCAAAGGTTACACAATTTTGTTTTTAGTAACTATCTTAAACAAAATCTTTCTTTTATTTTTCACATACACATTAACCCCTCACTTTTTGTCCCTGTCGAAATCAGAGAGTTTTCTCCCTTTTTCTCATCCTCATATTTCCAAACAGAAATGCTCAAAATGCGTACCATTCAAAATAAAGATTTCTGGGGTGACATAGTAGCGTAACAGGAAGCAGAGAAGACCCCTCATTTATCACTATTGTGAACAAACATTACAATAAGAATGAAATTCATGGGTTGAACATTCTACTTCATTTAGTACCTTTTATTTTAAATAGAGTTTCACTGTTTAGAAAAGAATAAAAATCATAAAACAAAAAGCAGATGCTAAAAAACTGCTCAGATTTTTAAAACAAATAATGAAATTCTGTTTGCACATGTACGAGAGCAAAAGACTGCAAGCAAAAAACTAGCTAGAAAACAGCATTTCAAACCATAAAAAAGGCATGTAGGCAATTTTAAACACTAAATAAAAAAAATTCTATCTTTGGCAAAAAGTGTTCAATAAAAAAACTTGAATGACTACATACAGTTAATACATATACTGAAAAAGTTTACCGAATAATAACTGAAAAAAAAAGTCTAAATCAAAAGCCCCCTTTTACGGCATTACTAACAAAAATGTACTTACGTGCAACTACTTGCAAATAGTAGAGACTGAGTCATCAAACAAACACAGGAGTTTGATTAATGCTGTAGATCACCATGGTGATTGCTCAATACACATGCAAGTTAAATACTCTTTCTGCTTTGATTTAGAAGAAAAATTACTCCAGCTCTTTTTAAAAAATGGAACTGCTAAACAAATTTAATTCTTATAAAGTTTACTGATAGCAGGATAAGAAGCACATGAAAACTACATGTATATCTAATTTTCAATATGTATTGTTCAGCCGTATTAATGGATTCTATTTTAAACAGATGTTAGGTCAAATAATGTTCATAGGGTAAATGTGAGACGAGTAGATAGGTCATACTATGAGCCACGGCTTTATTTTCAGGTAAAACTTGCCCGATATAAGTACATGTGGGGCAATACATGCAATTAATTTATGTGTACATATGTGAATAATGTTATTGTTTAAAAACAAAAGAAAAAGGTTACAATGTGAAAAGGTTAGAAGACCACTGCTCTAGATCAGAAATTAAAAATTCAAATAGTGTGGAACAAAAGCAGACAGTGAAAAGCAACTTATAAATGAAATTACTACACACTAATATCATACAATTCAAAATATTAAAGATAAAGCATTAAAAAGGATCAGACAAATCAATTTTTCTTACAGGTGTTAAAGCCCTAACTCTTGGATAAAGACGTTGCCCAAGTTGTTGACGATGTGGGCTTAGATGTTCATTTCCACCTTGACCGCTGCTGCCTGGTTCTCCAGGAACAGAAAAAGGAGGCGCATCAAACCTCAAAGCCAGTACAGGATCACGTTCTTTGGTTTCACGAAGTCTTTGAGAATTTTGGTTGGCTTTCTTCTGCTCCCTTTCTCTTTCTCTAGATCGTAATCTTTGAATAAGATCTAAAATGAAATGGAAAGTTGTGGAATGTTAAAAATTAAAGTTTTGTAGAAAAATATAGGTACAGAGATAGAAACAAATGAATTGCCAAATTTACTTACTATATTGCAGAGATCTATTTCCTACTTGACAGCTGTCCAAATTTGGCAACCGCTCAGATGATAAAACAGCCTATTAAACACATTAAAATTATCAAATTACTCCAGTTATAATCAAAGGCAGAAGGAATTTTTTCACAACGAAATACAAAACAAAATAAGCTATCATTAATCCTCAGTTTAAGATTATATAAAGGAAAAAATTGAAACATTTTATGTTGAGTAGTTGAAAATAACTCAGTTAAGACAAACCATTAATTTTACACCCTACTTCCTCTGTCATTGAAAGCCAAAAATTGTACAATATAGGCATAAAACTAGAAAACCAAAAAAGCCAAAATTAAAAAAAACAAAAATGAAAAAGATGCACAGTTGCGAAACTTAACTCATCAGACGCTCATGAAGTATGGCTTTTTGTAATTAAACATACAGTATGAAAATCAGGCATTTTAGAAAAACTTATTTGTGTTTCAGGAAAAGGCACTTTACATTTTTCCAGTAAAGATCAGAAACTACGTTATGGGAAAATGCACCCAGACAGTCCCCCATCAGTAGTATCAATCAATTGTATCCCTAACCAGAAGGAAGTTAACAAAGTGAAGGCAGAAGTCAAGTAAACAGAAAAAAAAGGGGGGGGGGATTTATACCTGGTAGGAGTTAATGAAAGAAACTAAAATGAAATCTGGAGGGAGGAGGCTAAATCAAATAGGGGTGCTTCTATAGTATTGTATGGCAAGTTCAAAAAAGATGCCACTATGTAATTAATGTGTGCTTCCTGAACAGTCTGCTGTCAGTTTAGTATATTAGAATAATATTACCTCAGCAACTGCAGTATAAAAGCTTCTAGCAACACCACTTCCTTCTCCAGGTTCATCTTTAAATGTAACTTTCACACGTGAAACTGTTAGTGGTGGCGTCCCACCACCACTACGTCGACTATAATTATTATACTGAGTGTTCAATTCTTTGAATGTCTGTTGAAGAAGCGATGTCCGGTCACGTTCAACCTTTAAGGAAAATTAATATTGTAAATAACTCTTATCTTAATATTAAAAATTGTAGCTTTAAATAAGTAAAAAGTGAAAGAGTATTAGAGGCATAAGTATATGTACATGATGAAATGTGAAAACTAAATAACTTCAAAATCTGGCTCCTTCACATTTAAGTAGCTAAGTTTACAAACTTCATTTGAAACAAATTAACAATGTTATAGGAGCTAAAATTCAAAGTCGTGATGTTGGGCTTGCTGCTGAAATTTCTGAGATATTTTCTTTGAAAATAGTTCACACATAGTCACACGAGAACAGAGATGATAAAAAGTTGGAAAATAGTAAAAGTAGCATACGGTTGTCAGATCGTCACAAACAAACTCTGAAGTAAACGCAACCACATGTTAAAACTCTTCTTTCTCTAATTGGTGCCATGTGGGGAGAAATTCTGGTTACAGCCGAATTAAGCTTTCTAGCATCACATCATCTTTTTTCACCTACTATTGTCCAATGTTGCAGACTGCCACGATCATCAGTAATTGCTCTTGCTCATTGAGGTGGTTATCAAAAAAAGATTTTTATAGTCACTCCAAGTGTGTAAAGTTGATGTCTCATATATTTCATGTTTCAAAGAAAAAGAGCTTTTTCCATGATTTGTAGCCAACTTACATTTTTTGCACATTTCTGTAAAAACAACAGAGAATCTGCTCCATTTGGCACCTTTGTAATACACATAATAAAGAAAAGAATTTAAAGAATAATTAGCTATCAAGGATGTACATGAAAACTTTCAACACCTGGGCTATTTAAATCTAGACATATAAAAATGTCTGTATGTAGGCGTGTGTAGGTCCTTATACAAATCCAGTTTAAGTCGGAGCCATGGCAAATTTGGTAAAGGTATTTTAATGCTCAGGAATTCACAGAGAGGTTTTTGTAAGAAAATTTGTGAAACGGAATGCTGACGTCAATCAAAAACAATGACAGAATTTTTAGAACTTAAAAAAAGTCAGAGATTTAAACTTAATTTTTGAGTGAAAAAATTGCTCTTTTCTTTACGTTAAAGGGAAATTAAACACTATTTTCTTTTATTTAAGCCTGACTGTTGAACTAGCGTCACTTGAAACAAATTTCATTTTCGAGGTAGATCATGCAACACAGCTGGTAGGGATATGAAATATAATTCATGGCTCTAAGTTTATTTGATAAGTTATAAAATTTCTGTTCACTGATACTATAATTTCCATTTGATATAAATGAAGTCATTACAACCTCTGGGGCATTTATTAATCCAAGTGATTATCTTACACATCCTTTTTTGATTCTGTTCTTACCTTTGTAAGTGTCAAATCTCGTTGCTGTGAGCTTCTCAGTTTCTCCATTTCTCTCCGAAACCTCATTTCTTTAACAGGAAAGCCACCTAAGTCACTAATAACTGATCCAGGTTCAGCTCCCACGTCATCAACAAAGATACGGCTAAACAATTCAAGAGCTAATCGCCAGCGTCCCAGTAACATATCATGAGATAACATTTGTCCCATTGAGCTTCCAGACCTAAAATATAAATAGAATTTTTGTCATAATGTTTGACATTAAAAATAATAGCATTCTTTACTACTAAGGGGAGGGCATACAGGTAGGAGAAAGATAGAAAGGTGCGTGTGTGTGTGTGTGGGGGGGGGGGGGGGCTTAGGGAGATAAATACAGGAGACTAAGTGGTGTCCAACTTATGGCCTGCAAAGCTGATACGTGTGGCCCATTCATTGTTTTGGTCAATGTTACAAATCGAAAAGAGTGATGAATGCCAAAGTTACAAATGTGGAGTCAAATATTCAAATTGGAGTCTAAAAAACAAGATGCATTTAATAAAAGAAGTTTAGTAGAGATACTATTAAAATTATCAGTTTTAAATTTTCTTTCCTTTTCCATATTTTCTCATGTTATTCAGAACAATTTTAAATATTTTTGAAGTTTTATATGAAACATTTTACAATGAGATGTAGCCCTTGAGTAGAAAAAGGTTAGGCACCACTGCAGAAAACTATTACAAGTTGCACGGTATTTTACTTTGCTTCCATTTAACAAGTGGTTAGATTTTATTACCATCTCATTTTACTTTGTTTTACTGCTACCCTGTCTTTGTTGGTATTTAACTTGTTAAATGTTGTTAATCATTCTAAGAGGTCTACACTTTTAGTGCTTAGTACTACGGCAGCTGCTTCTTTGAGATGTGTTAGTGTAATTAAGTGTCCAGGTTTTAGATATATGGCTTTACCGTCTCCATATTTGATCATCTAGCCATATTCTATACCACTCTAAGAGCATTATAGCCATAAAAGACAGAACTAAAACATAAGAAACTAAAACAAAGTTCCCTTTTTAACATCCATACATGCACACTGACAACTAGGTCACTTTTTTTATAGGCTAGCAACTGGTACAATAGTTTTGGGAAGTAAAGCATTAGATCCCGGCTTTTGTTAGGGCAATTCAAAAAAAAAGAGCCAGGTAAGTCAAATGATGCCCTTTTATTTTCATACAACCCAAATTCAAAGTAACAGAATACTTCTCACTTTTTGGAAAAAAGTTTACTCTAACCATAAGATAGTGCAATTTAGGTAATTAAATGAATGTGCTACCTTTCTTAGACCTTAAAGTGTTCATTTCATTTCAAATATACTCAATTAAAAATAATCTTAGAAAGAATAATCCATAGGTTTTTAGTGATGAAGGTTTACATTGAGTCAAAAAATTAGAATAATCAAATAAAAGGAGGAAAAGCACTTAAAAAAAAAAAAAAAAAAAAAAAAAAAAAACAATATAAATACCAGAATTCGTCATTTTTTGCTGGATTCAATGCTTTAATCCTTTCACACACGGATTCTACCACTTGTTTACATTAATCATTTCTGACAGTTTCAATATCCTCTTCAATGCGGAAACGAGCTCAATTTTGTTGGCGGGCACCATGTCTTGAACAGATTTCTTTAGATTTGACAAAACCAAAAATTCTTGATTGTATTGAAATTTATAGAGTTATTTGTCCAGTTTATTACCGAAATTCCTCTTTCTGTTTAAAATCTATGAGTCGATTTAGAGACATGACAAGGAGTAGAATCTTGTTGAAAGATAAAATGTGTCACTAAATGTGTAACTGCTGTACCTCAGATGAAGTATCATGCAGTATTATTGATAAACAGCAAAAGTCACACATTGTTGTTCCAGAAGAGCCTTGCACGTTTATGCTTTATGTTTATCTTTGGTCTTACTTCGCAGATCCACGATGTAAGATTTTAATAGAATATAGAAGAACTATTAAAAATATTATTAAAAATAAAATTTTTAATTTGTAACATTTAGTAACAAATAAATTTTTACTAAATAATGTAACAAATTTTATTTTGGTACAAATGAATAAGTCTCTAAAGTTTTTTGTTTTTCTAGGGACCCATTCATTTGTTATGTATTTCCTTTTTAAAAAAAAAGGTGGAAAAACTATACAAACCTGAATGGATTACAGTTAAAACCTGAAGCAGATTCTTGTCCAAGTGATGTGTTTGCATCACGAGAGAAAGTTAAACCAGCTGTCGAAGTGGCGGTAGGTGTTGTACAGCTTGAAGTTACAGTTATTTCTTGAGCAGGACTTGGAGCGGCAATATAATTAGAAGAAGTAGTAGGTAATTCTGGACTCTGAAGGAAATAGAAAATATTTTTCAGAATACTTCTGAAGTTTAGATGAAAATTTATACATTAATCAACAGTAATTTTTTAAGTAACACTTACAGCAGATGCTGACTGTCTGCATGAACCGGCATGAACAATAACACTTGATTTCACAGGACTCACACTTTCAATTTTTTTACAAGGAGCAGCAACAATGATTGGAGCACGAGAAGTTTCAGACAGAGATCTATTTACAAAATTTTCTGGATCATAGTCCATCGATTCAGAAGGTACCCTACTACTGGCAGTCATGGCTATTGCAAATTCTTGTTCAAAAGGTCTCATTGGCACACAGTTTGTAAATAAATCATTTCGAAGATCTGTATCGTCCGAATGAGATCTCCGTGATTCGCTGATACCACCGGAGGAATTTTCCCGATCATCATATTCAGGAGGAAGAGGCGGGCGTGGTCTGGGTGGTTGAGGAGCTGATAGTTGCAATTTAACAAGAGGCACATTGGAAGGAGTAGTTTGCTTCCTGGCTTCTGCAGTGCGAATGGACAATCCCAACTTTGTAGGAACATTATCAAAATCAGTACAGTTAGTATATTCTATTGTAGGAGGTACTGAATCATTTGGTACTGCACATGACCTTGGTATGCCAAAGAGATCCTCTTTCTTAGAAGATGGTTGGAGAAGATGCGGTTGGTCTGCAAGTAGTAAAGACTCAGCCAAGGGAGTGTTAAAAGGATCAGGTGGAGGGCAGCCCAAAAATAGAGTGGAGTCTGATCGCTGAAAAAATATATGCTTCCGTCCTTTAGCAGAAATTGATGTTTCATCATCAACACCATCAACTTCCATAGCAATTTGAGAACTGTTATCTTCTTCTGGTTCTTCATTCTCATTTTCATCCTAAAAAAAATTAGTAAATAATTAGAATTAAACTGCATGAAGTAATTAGTAAAAATATTTTGAACAGAAAAGAAACAAAATATTCTCTTAGAACAGTATATTAAAAATACATTTATGTGCTATATAATTATATCAGAAATAGCTTATTTTTTGTAATTTCTACAGAAAGCAAGAATGTTGTTCTGTGTTGTAGTGTAAAACAATAAAATACATGCCTGGTCATTCCAAGGATCAAGAGTTAAGCCTTCTCTCAGTGTGTCTGAATCTGCACCATCCATTCCTGAGCGAATATAATAAACCAATCCATCAAATACGTACGCTATATGCTTCAATGCATTAACATCAAGACTTGGGACTGAATCAAAATGTTCATTATTATGAGCTCTCATTAAGGATAAAGCATAAGACAAAAAGTCTCGCCTGGCAGAAACTCCATCTGATCCTATTGATAAAACAAATACTTCAGTTTTATTACAGGTTGTACACATTTATACAGTAAACTCTCGATTATCCACAGAATAAAGTGGCATGGTAACAGCGGATTCCGTGGAGAATCCGCAAAATAGGTAAAAAATGATACTATAGTGTATGCAATAGCTTAAAAAATCAATCAAAAATTTTGAAAAAATCATTTTGTTAGAATGAGATTCTTTGTACATTATCTTCGTGGGTTTTCAAACGAGACCGAACATTTTTTTTTCATTGTAACATGATTTCACTAAACATGATACTGAGAGGAAAATTATACTAGATTGAGGGGACTAAATATAGCAGGTTTACCCTACGCTAGTAAAGTAATTCACAATTGTCCATTAAAAATGCAAAATGATTTGAAGTGCATAATTAATAATTTAAAATTTTTCAGGAACTATATCCATATCGAATAACCTGTACTGTATCATGACTGAGATAGCATATGTAATTTCATACAATGAACTATAAAGGAACTACAAGGTTAGGCTTTCCTAACCTTTTTTGGACAACCTTTCAAAAAAATTTTCACTCTAATTTCTTTTTCATTTTGCTGAAGTATAATTTTTGTTTCTATTGAAACTTTTTACATAACTGACCTAATCCTCAATCAAAAAATACTTTGAATTTTCATCAAAGACAATACTATAAAATTCCAAGACAAGCTGTAATAACAAAATAACACTAACATTAACCTTCGAATGTTTGAGCAGAATAATGAAATAATATTAAGAGCAAAAAAGTAGAAACCTCTTCGTCGGCCATCTACTGTGCTACTTGTGCGTCCTTCTGTTTCACCTCTTGTTCTAACAGATCTCGCATGCTGAGAAGAATGCATTGGATGAGATGGATGAGAAGGATTGGACCCAGAAGTTAAGGCACATCCAAAACGTAACTGAGCTTCTGTAGAATCCATTACAGTAATTAACCAATCCCAAGTTGGTCTTAGATGACTTTCAAGGTACATCTAACAGAGACAAAAACAGAAATAGGTATGGGCAATACAATACATCTCATAAATGTATTTCAGATTAAATTTAGATTAACAATAAATGTTATTAACATAGTTAATTAAACAAATTTGCTATTTGTGATGTAAAAATCACATATATAAAAAGTTTACAATATTGGAAAATCCCTAAAATACATTCAAAAAATAAAAAATATTAGTTATGGAAAATAAATCAAATTTAAAATAGATAAAAGACAGCAAATCTTAAAATAAAACAAAAAATGAATGCATCAATTTAACTGAAATATATTCTTGGAGCAATTTTTGGAACAGGAGCATTTTTACCCATCATACACACAGGAAATAAATATCTTTGTGCTAAACAGGGTTGGTAAAAAAAAAACGTTTTTTTTTCTTCAAAAAACCCCCAAAAAAAAGAAACCGTTTTTGGTTTAAACCAGGTTTTTTTGGTTTAAATCGGGTTTTTTCGGTTTAAATACTATTTGCGAAAAAAAAACAATTTTCGGAAGGTAATTAAGTTTCCATTTAATTAACAGTTAGTCAATAGTCACATTATACCTAATTTCTTGATTAATTAAAGAGATTAGAACAAAATCTTGTAACTAAAATAATTAAAATAGCTTTCTGCGGGGAAATATTGATTGAAATGTTTGACTTGATTAACATATTAGTATGCATGTATATATAGACACTTTATGATACGAAATACTGGCTTCATTTTTGATTTCATCAAATGAAAGCCAGATTAGGTCTTTTTTTCTACCAGAATTAGACATTCTTTTTAAAACAATATGAGTAAGTAACTTTTGTAAACTGCACAGTTAACTAAGGCAAAGCAAATACCAAAATCCCAATTCCAATGAACAAATGGGGGTAAAAAAACTATGAATTATCTGCACCCAATAGTCATAAAGCAGCATAGGTGTATAGCCAATCAAAATCTTTTGAGCACACAGAATCCAAAAAAAAAAAACACCAATGGAGAGTGTAGTTTATATGTGAAGATTTATATATTTCTCAATCAATTTTTACCCATACATTTGCATTTTGTTCTGGGAATTTAAAAATTTCTCTTTTAATCTTCCTACATTATAATATAAGGAACTATTATGTATCATAATATGAAGAACAAACTTTTTTTTTAAATTTGATTCAAAAAATATTATTTGTGTTCACCTGCAGAACAAATCTTAATTTTTAGGTGCAAACAATTAAGTTAGACTGTTGATTACCTTACAAGTCAAAGTTAAAATTCCAGGAAAGTGCAAATAAATGGGCAAAAATGTCACATCCCTGCAACAGGAGTGAGCAATATAATGGATTGCATCTACAATAAAAGATTCAATCCTTAGTAAATCTTAACTAATCATGCAAATTAAGCATAATGATGGAAGTTGACTGAAATCTGCTTTATGGCACATATATGAAATAAAAAATATATTAATATTTTTTTTTGATGAAAGCTTGTAATACATTTTGAAGAAGCAACTTTGCAATTTTAGTATTTATTTCTGCGACTTAGCTAGGAACTTAGCATAAATGGAATTTTACATTTTTCAATATGTGTGGGAAAATCAATGTAAACCTGTAAAATGGATTTTTTTTGGCTTTAAAAAAAAAAAAAAACATTTATTAAAAACACCACATGGTTTAAAAAAAACAAAAAAACAATTGGTTTAAACCATGGTTTAAACCAACGTGGTTTAAATCAAACAACCCTGGTGCTAAATAGTAAAGAAAAAAAGAAAGCTTAAGTTTAAAATGCAAATTTGCTAATTTGTACTTTTTTAATGTTGGTGATTTTATTTCTAACACACTAAAGACCCCATAAGAACTAGACTTCATAGAACACCAATTTAAACACAAACAGAATTATTGCTTCAGACCAGAGTTTTCCAAACTGTCGTCCGCTGACCCCCGGAGGTCCACGGTTCCATGCCAGGGGGTCCATCAGGACCCCCTGGCCGGGGGGAGGGGGGGACAGGAGGTGCTATAAAGCTAAAACGTTAAATATAATTGAGAAAATTTGAAGCAAAGGCTAAAACAGATCAAATGCTATAGTTTGTAGTCGGTTTTAATAATTATGGAGTACCATTGTTTTATAAATTTGCTGCACAATATGCTTGCGTTTATTCAGCAAAATCACTTGAAGTGAAAAGTAAACGTTTGACGCTTAAGATTTTCATACAGTCACCAAATTTTGGTCAATCATCCTTTCCTTCTGTCCAAATTGTCAAGGAATAAAATATTTAGTGCTCAGAATCTACAGATATTATTGGTACACTTCATACCATATTAAACCCACCTGCTGGACTCTGTTTATGAAGTTAGTGTGTGGTGAACTGATGAACAAGAGCAGTTTTTTTCTTTATTAACATTAAGCATACTTTTTTAGTATTATGATTATATTTAAAGCATTAATAATGCATTGGTTGCTACGAATGAAACTGATTGCAGTTTCCAGGGACTGGAGACCGATAGCGAGCAGAGAAGGCGATGGCTCCCCCATAATTAAGGCAAACTTAAGCAGGTGGCATTGTGAAGGCTACGCAGATCCTAATCACAGCATTACGACGCTGCCAGAGTAGGTTTGCCCTGGGTTTGGCGAACCATAGTTGATAATTAAAATTCTAATATGCCATAAAAATACAACTCATATGAAAAATTAACACATTTAAAATAGGTTAACAATGTTTTGTTCACTAGCTTCATAAGTTCATTTTCATTAGTAAAATTGTTGCAAAAATCTGGTAATAGCATTTTTATTCCTAGTTGAATTTGAAATAGAATTTTACTTCCATAACTCAAAATAATAATGCAAAAAATGAAAACCAGACAAGAGTTCTGAAAAATATACAGAAAAATGAATAAATAAATTTGAAGGAAAAAAAAGTGTAAAAAAATATTAGAAAAAAAAATTTAACTGTGTCAAATCTTTTTTTTTCCCCACGTGCGCCGGGATGGGAAGGGGGTGGGGGGGGAGTCGCAAAGCTCGTAATTTTTTTGGAAGGGGCCCTCTGAGGTCTGAACTTTTGAGAACCTCTGCTCCAGACAACTACTGTTTGTTTCCTCTTGGTCACTTTGCTGCCAAAACAAGTTATCCCTGCCTTGTCTGTCATAAGTACAGCAATATGCGGCACTACAGCAGAAACTTTTTAAAGTCAATACAAACAAAACATCTACAAATTCCTTGCCAACTAAAATCATGGTAAAATTGTCATAGAAAATAAACAACTTATTTATATTAGTAAATAAGATTTACCTCTCCAAAAACCTTACTGCAAATAAGTCAACAGAACATTCCTCTCCAGAAAATTTTCAATGATTTTGATGAGTTAAAATTTTTTTTGCGAAGAACTTAAATTAGACCCCAAAATCTAAAATTACCTGGCATAGTTCAGACCCTTTCTAAAAGAATGATGTTATGTTTAACCAAGTTAATATTTACTTGACATTTACTGCAACGTGAAACTGAGCAGAATAAAAAGTAAATGAAGTGAATAACATACTTGCAGATTTACTGTATCTTGATATGTAACATCTAGTACTCTAGCTAAACTAGGCATCAGGGCATGATAATCTTGCAGCATTGTTAGCAAATCTGCAATCTGACGCATCACAATTGCAAAAGCTCTAGCAAGTGATACTGAAGTTGTAACTGAAGTTGCGGTACATTCTTGTGTGACAGTTGCTGATACCGAGGCATTAGTTCCAGTTGCTCTTCTAAGTGATGAAGGATCAATATAGATCAGCCCACTTGATCCTACAATAAAAATGAAAGAATTCAATATTAAGTATGAAAAAATGTTAACAAATAATAGGGTTAGTTTATAAGATGGTTTTAATAAATTAAGGAGAATAAAAAAAGTGCATATTATTTCGAAACCATGTGGTTATAATCGTAATAGTCTAGCATCTCAGAAGATATGTGCAGGAAACACTTTGTAAAATTTAAGGGTTTCATACAACAACAAAGCTTAAAAAGTTATTCGGGGGGAAAAATACATCAACATAAATAACATACAACATAAATATCAATGTATGCCTTCTTTTTATTCAAATAACAAACAGGGGAGAGGGCACTTTCATCATGATAATTTCTCCTCTTTTTTTCAACATCTGTTCCAATGTAGCATTGCACATTATCTTACAGATGAAGTTACAGTATGTCGATTGGAAGAAATGGAAATGAACTATAAAAATATTAATATTATGCACATGATTATTTTAAAATCAGATATGCAATAGAAGAAAATTAAAAATTTCCCAAGCTGAACTATTTTTATAGTATGTGATGTTAATGCTCAGCGTACATATTTCATTTTAGAGAATATTAAAGCGAGCAAATTAGACAAACATATATAAATACCATGATAAAGGTCCTTAATACTTTAAATTATTCTTTTAACTTCAGTTATGATTATTGACAACAATTATCATTGCTGACCCCTTTTCCCATGAAGAGTTTGGAAAGCACGAAACTGCAGTCCTCGGCTGGAAATGACTGAGCTGGCGGTGTATTTCATGTATTTTTGCTTTAGCCCTGGCTGATTGGCGGTAATTTACTGAATATATGAAGAGTTTTGTCTAGCTGCAGAAAATGAACTCAGCAATAATTTTCTATCTGCTTGAGAGGACAAAGACGAAAATTATATAAACTAAAACATAAATCAGTGGATTGCAAAATTAAACCACATTTTGGCTCTACAGATAGAAAAAGTAGCTAAAATAGAATTATTTCCATTTTTTCTATAACTATTAAACTAAACTTATGATAGCAATCAATAAATATACCATACTTAATTTTCAAAAAATATGTAGAAAAAGAAAAAAAAATGAACAAATGTAGAAAACTTTGCTCACCTAATCTGCCAGAAGTTGTAAGAGGCCCTCGACCAGGTTCTCTCTGCCTAAGTGCCCATTGCATATGCTGAGGAGCTAAGTTTGGTCTAGGACCGGAGGAACCTCCATTGCTGCGACGCTCTAATTGTTCATCTAAAAATGCTTCTTCAGTATCAGGTTCAGTTTCACCAGCTTCACTTTCTTCTTCGTCTTCAGCATTTGATGATTCAGCAGAGTCATCTTCAGAGAAATAAGGTAAACTGGCAACACCTGAAGTTGAAGTAAAGAACATGAAGAACAACAACAAAGGTTCTTTTGAATTTTAAATATTCAAAACACAAAGAACGTACAAAAATTACCATATGCAGACTGAGTGAGTCTAACTTTTCTCCCCCTCCCCCCAAACAAACAAAAAAAATCAATGTTTATGAAATAAATGAACTTGAGAGGAAAAGGAAAAATAAAAAAAATAAGGCTAGTTTAAAAAAATTCAACTAATACATTAAAACCTCGCTACAATGCTATCCGATACAACAATAATCCCTCTACTACGATAATATTTCGTGGTCCCGGTGAACTCGCATAGGCATTAATGTTATCCTTATCTCAATATTGCAATATTCTCTACAGCAATAAACCCCTATAAAACGATTTTTTTAAAAAAAAATTTCAGCCGCTTTTTATTTTGATAATTTGGTTTTAAAATAATTAAAAATATTCTATTTTATCAACTTTAGCCCTTTTCTTCGTTTTTTCTGACAAGAGAAGACTTATTGTGCACTTTTTCTTTTTCACCACTTGTAGCAGGTTGATGCAGCTAAGAAATACGGATTATTTCAATCTACAGTTACAACATTCTTCAAGAAGATTAAACAGATTGAAGATGCCGTGAGCTCAAAATCTATTAATCCAAAGCGAAAACGACTAAAAGTCATGATGAATGAAAACATTGATGCTGTCGTCTTAAAGTGGTTTCAAGAGATGAGAGCAACAAATATCCCAATAAATGGACAGTTGTTATGTGCACAAGCACGGAAATTTGCAGCAATGCTAGGGAACGAAACTTTTACAGCTAGCAATGGTTGGCTAATGTGTTTTAAGGATCAGCATTGAATAACTTTCCAGGAAATTCCCGGAGAGAAAAAAATCCGCTCCGATGAATGAAGCAAATGCATGGAGGCAAGAGAAGATGAAGGATATTCTTCAAAAGTATGCAATAGAAGACGTTTATAACGTTGATGAAGCTCGGCCATTTTTTCAACTCCTACCTGATAGAGCAGCCAGTGTTTAAGGATAAAAGTGTTACGGCGGTAAGAAATCAAAACAAAGATTAACTGTTTTTCTGTGTGTCAATAGCACAGGAATACACAAAATTCAATTATTTGTTATCGGCAAATCATTGAAGCTAAGGTGCTTTAAGAATGTGAGAAGTCTTCCCGTGGAATGTAAAGTAAATAAAAAGGCTTGGATGACATCTAAATTGTTTTCTGAATGATTGCTGAAGTTAGATAAGGAAATGAAGAGGAAAAATAAAATAGTATTGTTGATTGATAATTGCTCCGCTCAAACCTCAATTCAAAAACTACAAAACGTCGATATTGCTTTTTTTTCCCCCCGGCTAATTGCACTTCCATTTTGAATTGTTGGTATGTGTCTTGGAAGATAAAATTATGTCCGATTGTGATGAAATTCCACAAGCAGTGATATTTCGGATGATCAGGAAATTGCTTGAATCTCCCAACATCTGTATCCAAACTCGAGGAAAAAATGGGCAAAAAATATGGAGTGAACGTGGAGGATTATTTGACAGCGAATGACAATCTTACGGTTTTTGCAGGAGTTTAAAGAAATTCTCCGAAATTACTGGTGAGATGAAAAATAGGGGGGAAGAAGATGATGATGAGGAAGAAAATGAAGATGATAATGAGTCCATCACAATCCTTATTGTCAATCCAAGAAGCACTTCAATCAGTTAAATCTCTGCGGACATTTTTCTCAAGTCTTCCATCTACAAACGAACCCCATTTTTGTGCTTTGGACTCAATGTATACCTTGTTGATTGACTTAACAGACAAAAAAGCGGCCAAACAAAAATATTGTTTTTTTTTTTCAATAAAAAAAGGATTTCAAGTATGTTGACGAGTTTATTTTCTGAATTTATTTCAATTGATAGTAATATTTTGTTTGGATGGCAAGGTTTGTTACAGTGGCGCAGTCAGATAATTTTTCTGGGAGGGGCTTTCAAAATCGAAAATTGTTGCTTTCTTTCCCATTCATTTACAATGCGTAATTATTCAATATCAATGAATTTCTACAGATTAGTAATTATTCATTCAAAGTAACTGCTTAAAAACAATTAATAATTCGTATTGATATGACTATGAAACGAAGAAGTGGAAAAAAGCACAGAATATTTATTATTAGTTTTACTTTAATCTTATATTCATTTTTTGTGTGTTTTTCGCGAGATCATTTAAAACCTCCTCCTCAAATACATTCATGTCTTTATGAATGTCAAATCTAGCTAATAACGGTTTTGATCTTTCGACGAGAATTGGTTAAGAGCCTCAGAAAATCCGATGCGGTAGGCTTCCTCTCTCTAAATGTCCCTAAAAAGGATTTGTGCAGTGATGGAAGTGCTGAGGGACCATGATACCCTGTAGAGCTTTATTGACACCATTTTAGCTATCTTATACCAGGGGGGGACGTGGGTTGTTCATCATGAAATACAACTTTTATATTTAAGAATTAAAAAGTAATTTCAGACTGTTTCCCGATCATTAAAAGCAGTAAGATATTTTGATGAAACCTATTCCGCTTGGAAAAGCTTAAATACTCTGCTTTTTTCCCTTGATTTTAACGGAGGAAATGAATGTGCTTGTGTTCTGGGAGGGGTTTTAACCCCAAAACCCCTCCCGGCTGCGCCACTGGTTTGTTATATCCAACATTGTCAACTGTAATCAACTAATTTTACATCAGCCAAAAAGAAAGAAAGAAAGAAAAAAAAAAACTATATACTGAAACACTCTTGAGATTTTACTACTGATTGTCTTAGAGTAATTTACATTGTTATAAACATAAAAATAATATTTGAATTTCAGTTCATCACAATGAATCACATTCGATCTCTTAAAATTTCCTTTCAAAGTGAACTCATTATGTTTATGATTAGTTCTTCAAATAAATCCTTATGGGTTGGGAAAAAAAAAAAAAAACCCATCTGTTTTAAAGAACTACCAACCACACACAAAATCACAAAACTGAAGTTAGCTTTGAATTTAAATTAAAACAAGAAAATCAAATCAGCATACCAGTGTCAGAACCAGCAGTTGCTCCACCAGTTGTAGCACTTCTTTGAGCACTAGCATTGTCTTGATTACTTTGATATGATGCACTATCAGGGTTACTATCACTGTCACTTTCGCTTTCTATAGCATTAACATGCAAAAAGAAAAGAAAGAAAAAAAAGAGTGAGAGACAAAACATTTATTTATTTATTTTTTCAGAAATTTTTTTTCACCATAGCAGCTAGAACATCAAGTTGTGAAAAAAAAAGCAGATATTTTCATTTGAATTATTTTTTTTTAAACTTAAATTGTATTATTTTGAATTTTTGAAAAAGACTTTTGAAACTTCAAGGTATTAATAAATTCACATCAATAAACATAATTGACTTTTTTTTAAATTACAAAATCATTACATTTCAAGTTTCACTTCACCAAAACAGATGCGTTTATTCCATGTGAAGTCAACAACGCTCTCAACCTGACCATCTCAGATATTCGTGAAACTTTCAGAAAGGCTTACTTTTGACATTTTACATCCACATAATTTAAAAAAAAAAAAAATCTATTATTCATAACTAATGAGTTAAACATTAACATAATGTTTTAAACTCGAAAAAGCATTTTCTTTTACTTTCTGGTAATGCTTTAAAATGTTATAATTCAAATTTTATTGGAATTACAGAGTTGTATTATAGCTCATTTTAAAGACAACTGCATGAACTTCAATAAGATTTGGATACTTTTTGAGAGAAAATAAATAAATAAATAAAAAAAAAATTTAAAGATACTGTACTTTAAAAAAATTAAAGAAAATATAGGGGAAGCTGCTGTACCCACGGACAAAATTTACTTTTTAATTTTTGCTGGTCTCTGGGAATGGATAATTGATTGGAAAAAATTTCTGGCAGAATCTACAACTTATCATCTAATTTGGCAATTTCTGTCAGGTGGAAATCTCAAAGCCTTCAACCTCTAAAACATTTTCTTAAAAACCATTTCTTTTGTCCGTGTGTACAACAACCCGTTCATCCTGCGGACAGGTGCCTTTGTACCCATGGACATACAAAAAAATAATATATAAATAGGTCTGAGGAACTAAATTATACTCAATACATTTTCATAAGCCATTTTATATTGAAATACTTCAAACTTCGATTGAAAATAACATTAAATAAAATCTCCAACAGAAATTAAACTTTGAAAATTAATTGAAGGTTTTTTCCCTTTTTTAAATTTTCCTTAATCTTTAACATCAGTGAACTCTTTAAAAAAGTTATTAGTCTTAAGCGAGTTAATGATGTTATGAATAATTAATATGTTTTTGAACAAAAAAATAACTAGATTCATGATAGTATAGCTCTCTATGTATCTACATAACTTCAATTTATATGCAAATTGAAACCTTTAACCAAAATTAACCCACCACAAAAAACTCAGTTTAGAGTAAACAAACAAAAGTCTAGAAAAATTGACTTCAAATGAAAACAAGTGGGATTGACGGCCTGTAGATCCTACAACAGGTGGGGGTTACTTCAACACTATAAGCCCTACTTCAAATTCATCATCACTGTTGTTGAAGCAAATTTTGGACGTTGATGACAAGGCACTATTTTGAGGTACTTCACATTGTAAGAAGACTCATGTGTGATCCAAGGAGACTAAAAATTGCTGTCCTTGGGTACAAAGGTATGCCATTTTAGGTTTTGCAAGGCTTTCCCGACCGATGTCCATAGGTACAACCGTCTGTGCGTACAGCATCTTCCCATAAGAGTTTTAATGCATTTTATTGAATACATCCAAAAATTTTCAGAGTGGGACTATGCAGGGATCAAAAGTTAGAGCAAATCATGTGGAAAAATGTCTGTTAAAAAGTTTCAATAACTGCTGATCTATTCATATTCCTAAATTTTTGTGTCTTCATTAAAATACAAAAATCAATTATGTTTTTCAAAATTTTACCCGAAATTATTGCATAAGACTTAGAATTTTAAAATTTCAAATTCTTTTCCTCTTGAAAACTATTCAAGTTTTAGATTGAATCAATCAACATGCAATTCTCTTCAAAATTAGTTATTAAACAACTACATAGCTGCTTTAAACTTGGTATAATATTTCAAAGAAAATTTTAGCAAAAAGTGCTAAAAGATTATTTGCTGTAGTTGCTGGGTCCCCAACATTTTTGGATGTATCACTCAAAATAAAGTAAAAATCATTTATATATTCCAAGAGTTTAAAAAGACATCATGTGAATTTTTTTCCTTTAAATTATTCAAGACATGTATCAAATTCAAGCGCACATACAGAGCAGTCTGGTAGATGTTATACCATTGTTCACAACTCTTAAGACTACAAGTTTAAAATTCTTAAATGCTTAAAATGACCTAAATGTATCCAATCATTTTGAAAACACAATAATTTAAAAAACAGCATTTAAGTCAGAATAAAACATTTTGAAAAGACTGAAAACAAATTACTCTACATGAATTAAAATTGGAACTGTTTGTTTTGTACTGCTATGCAAGAATAGTTGCCTTGGCTACCATGGTTAATAGGGGTAGGTTTCCTTTTGTAATTACAAATGAGGTCAATTGTTGCTTCTGTTTCTACAAGAAACATCAAATTTTTTATTTCAATTTCTTGTTGATTTATTATACTTAATATTTTAAAATGAGCTGGAATTTTCACATGCTCAACTATTGATAATTTAGGGTTTCCGCACTTTCCGAGTAGCTGAGCTTTTACTGTACAAATTATAAAACTCAAGCCATAAAAGCTTTATAGCATGACTGCATGTATTATGAATATTTTAGTTTGATGCAACTTTTGAAAATATTCTCCTGAACATCTTCATTACCTTCATCATTTTGTTCTGGTGGAACATTATCATGTTCAGATTGTTCTGTACGATCATCTCTTTCACTCTCCTCAGGATCTTGATCTTCACTTATTTCTCGTTCCATTACATCAACCTGCATAACAAACAATCAGAATAATTGCTTTTTTTAATCACATTAATTATTTAATTATAAAAAATAAATAGCTTAAAATCAGTCACAGTTGCTAAACAATAAGCAAAACTTTTAGCCTCTGTAAAAAAAAAGGCCCATTTCAACATATAGCCTTAAAAAACAAAATATTTAAAAAAAAAAAAGGAAAATGAGAAATCAATATAGAATTTCTTTTAATAACAAGTATGAAAGGAAAAGCAATGGTGAAGATTGCCATAGCAAAATCTTATTGCATTCTTGCATCCCATCACTTATTTAAAATTCCCTTTAATAAAGCTTATTCATCGAAATGCTCATGGCACAAAGACTATAGGCAAGATCATATCATATATAATTCAATTACAAATATAAAATTCAGTTTAATTTTTTGCATACATTATACTGGTAACAACTATCTGTATCTGGTAGGTTTGCCAGACGTCCTGGTTCGACCAGGATAGTCCCGGTTTTCAGACAAAATCCCGGTGTCCCGGCCGGTTTACTTCACGTCCTGGAAAATGCTAAATTTGATTGCAAATGACCAAAAAGGTCTAAAAATAATTAACTGTGAAGATTATTTTGGATAATTACTTTATCTTTTGTAACATTGACTTGTAAAATGAATACAGGATTAGCTTGTGAGGATTTTTACAATAAGATTAAAATAAAAAAAGATTAAAAAAGTCATATCAAATGAAAAGTATATCTTAATACTGTTCATTTTTTATTCCTGATTCAAAGTGTTTTTTCTAACTAAAATACATTACAAATACAGTTGGCTCTCTGTTTAACGACGTTCTTTTAATGACTTTCTCTTTTTAACGACGGCTTTTCACGGTCCCAGATGGTTCACTATAGTGTTAAAAGCATTCTATTCAAAGATGCTTTCTACTTAAGGACGATTTTTTGTGGTCCCTTGAAAGTCGCTAAACAGAGAGCTAACTGTATTTACATCTCATAAGTGAATAGCTCAAATTGTATCTGCTTATGTCACTTTTTGTTACCCTTGTTATAAGTTCATAATTAGTAACCATTTACTCATATCATTAAGAACAAGCTGCCCTATAAAACGCTCCAAAAATCAGCCAGTGGCATGTACCCCTTTCAATACTAGTGACTCTGTGGGATGGGGTGGGGGTGCAAAGGGTACATTCTGGTGTCCCGGATGAACATTTCAGAAATCTGGCAAGCCTATGTATAAGGGTATAAAGGTTTCATTCTTAATTTTGATTGGGTTTTCAGAAAATGAAAACAAACATGGTTACACATTATTTTACCTACAGTTTGGATGCTGGTTCTACTTTCATCGGAAAAATATTTTTTTGAAAATAACTATCATTGTTACAATAGCCCTTGTTAAAACTGCAAGATACAAATGTGAAAGAAAATTTTGTTTTAAATGTAGGTTTATTTAAGGGTTTAAAATTTTAAATAAATTTCAGAGATTGTGAGGGAAAACTTTTACTTTTATAGTTCAATAACTTTAAGACATGTTTCATTCTTCTTGTCATTTCAATTTACGTAAGTTATATCATGCAAACATGAAATTTTAAATCATTAATATGTACTTTATGATTGCTTGCACTTGTTTCAATAAAATGACACCACAATAACTTATATAGCATTTAATACTAATTAAATATTCATGAAGCCAAGTAGAGAAAAAACTTTTTCAAGCATTACTTTTCAATGGAATTAATGGTAATGTATTTAGTATGAATTGATAATAAGCATTAAAAACAACCTTACATAAAAATAAATTAAAAAAAAAATCTAGCACCATTTTAGTTTCTAGAAAGTTAATAGTTTAAACCAGTGTTGGACACTTGTCACATCAAAAACCAGTACCAGTTTTTGAAGTCAAATTGCCAACCCTGATAAAATTCAAAACATTCAAATTTGCTGTAAAAGGAGAAGTTTTCTGCCAAAAATGAGAGGGTTGCAAAATATGTAGCAGTTAAATTGCATTTGTTTTCTTAAAGCAATTAAATGCGAGGTTTTTTTCCTCCTTTTTCTAAGAAGATGAAACTGCTAATCGCTTACAATGAGTCCTCATTACAGAACCTGTATCCAATGAGAAAAATCAGTAAACATTTGGTTGGAAAGTTCATAAGTTTGCTTTTAACAAGCTAACGATGCTTAAAGCAAGCAATATTTTCATAGATTAAAAAAAAATTCTATGAATTTCTAGGTCAACTTATCCTTTCTTCAAAAATTTCTTTAACATTCGAAAGTCAACCAAAAATTAGGAATGAGATATTGATTCTGAGAACAAATAATGACGGCCCCTTTTTTGTGGAGTAGAGAAGCATTTGAAAATTTTTTACAGTCGGACCTCCATATATCGAAGTAGCAAATCTCCAGAAAAAAATTTGATGTATAGAAATTTCGATATATAGAAACAATCTTAGTTTATCATAAAAAATCTCATAAAATATTAAAATTAAAGCTAATTTACGCAAACTGTAATGCTCTTTCATGTTTTTTAGTGAGTTTTCTGTAAGTTTCAGTACTTTTATTACAGCTTTCCGATTTCTCATAATAGCAGGAACTCTGCTTGCGAAAGTAGTAAATTTACCAGAAATGACATTTTTGTGCCTTCATGCACATCTTCATTCTTCAGCTATTCAACTTGATCCGCAACATTAGGGGATTTTCATTTTGACAATTTAATCGAGAGATAAGTAGAAAATCAATCTACTTAACTTGAATGATTTTCACTGCAGCTAAAAAGACTAGGAATGTAAATCAACTGACAATAGGGAAAAATTGGAACTGATTTTACTGTATTACTGGTTGCAACTAAGATTTGAAATCAACTAGAGGGAAGAACTCCAGAACGGAACAATGACCTATCTACACGCCCCTCAACCCTACATTCCTTGTGAGTTTCATAGCAACCTTTGGTGAACATAATTTTCTCCCCTAACCTTCATTTTTTTCATGAGACAAATGGGGGAAAAAAATCTACGAATGTCTCGAATTTATTTCGATGTATAGAGATTTTTTCGATGTATAGAAACAATTTTTCTATGTAATGAATGTGGAAATTTGCTGGGACTTCGATACATCACAAATTTTGATATGTGGAAGTTCGATGTATGGAGGTTCGACTGTAGTTGTTGACGTCCATGTTATCATTTCGCAGGACATTATAGCTCAAATTGAAGAATACATATTTAAAAAACTTTAAAGCAACGATAACAAAAAATATGATGAGTTTTAAGCTGAACTACCTTCAACATACTCAATGACTTTTGAAATTTTTTCAAAGATGGATGCAAATGATAATGATTTAAGAGCAATGAGCATTTCTTGCGAAACAGTAACACACACAAGATACAGGAATACAGGTCAAAGCAAATTAACTAATTTCTCGGGTGCAGTTGAGATATTATGCAATTCATTTGCCCTTTATTATTGAATTTTTCAACTTTTAGAGCTTTAGTTTTCATGTATTTGAATATAAGTAACTATTAAGTGTCATGATATAAAGTATCAGCTTTCTGAAAACATTTCTGTACTTATAAAATAATACTTTGTTCATGTTGCAGGTGTCACTGTACGGTCATGCCCGCAACATGTACAAATCATTATTTTTGCATGTATTTTTTTAGAAGGTTCATACTTTATATGATAATATTTAATGATTCCTTATATTAAAATATATGAAATTCAAAATCCAAATTTTACAACTTTCGAAATAAAATGCAAGTACATGCATAAAAATATCACATTCGACCAAATGGATCAAGCAATATAAAAAACAAAGCAAGTAACATTATTCTTTCTCAGCCCGTTTTTACTAGCATCCCTAACTTAACTGCTAGATCAAAAATTTATTTATAAAGTTCAAAAATGAACTCTTCAGATCAAACTAAGAGTAGTTACAAAAATTAAAAATTCAAAATAGTTTGTTGACAGGATATTTACAGCAAAACACTGTATTTCAGTTTCTAATTAATGTTACAAACATGAAATTGCTTGAAATAACTTCAGTCGAGGTAAAACCTAACCTGGCAGCATAATTACAGCATTACCACACTGTCAAGTTACGATTTGCCCCTAATATAGTTAGATTATTTGAATCCATTTTCAAATCAAAAATTTAAAATGAAGACACAGCTGCTTAAGCAACACTTTGCAAATTTAAGATAAGGTGCTCATTGATGGAATTGCAGGGAATCTGGCGAAGTCGTTTGAAATCACAGGAATTCTGATATTTTACTGGAGCAAAAATACACCTGCATACCTCAGGATCCTCATCCTCTCTTTCACGAGAAGAACCATCAGCACCTAGAGATGATTGGGAGCTTTCTACAACAAGGCCACTTGTAGTTCGCACTGGAAGATCACTAAGATTTCTTGCCATTAATGGATCAACAGCAAACAACTCTTCACTTCCCTGAAAGACAAAATAATTGTCATACTCACAAACATCATTTTGTGTACGAAATATGCATGTAATTCCAGTATTGCATGATGAAGACAAAGTAATTAAAATTAAATAAACAAATGGATACAAATTACTCCCTTTTTAATCATTAAACAAACTGGAAATTTTTGTACAAAATTACTTTGAGCCAACGGGGTTTGTACCAGGGGTTTTTTATTTTAAATTTCTAATCAGTTTTTGTAATTAATTTTTAAGCGAAAATTTTACGTTAATTGTCTTTTAAAGTGATGAAAGATTTCCCACACCTTTTAAAATTCTATGTCATTCAGATTTTTTTTTCTGCATCAAATAAAGCATGCTCCAATTTTTTAATTAGTTAGAATAACATATATAACGGTTTCCATTTTAGCGAAAAGTCCTATTATATGCTCAACTCAATTCAAGCCGAGAACTAAAGAGCAAAATTTATTACAAGAGACCACAAATTTGAAAATGACTTATCAAGCACACAAAGCTGCCGTTTTGCAATGTTCAGGAGCTTCTTAGCACCTATAGCTGTGCTAGATGGTACAAGTTAGTTTGAAACCTGGGAAAAGGGTGCTCTTTAAAGTGTTTTTTTCTTAAAGGTCCCCATTATGCAAATTTTGGTCAAGTACAAGGATTGTGTTCTAATTGTGAACTCTTTACTTAAATTCTATTTTCTACAGGAAGGAGAGGGTGATTTTCATTTTGTTCGAAACGGAACTCATAACATGTTTTTTAATCCGATTCTTCCCAATAGATGATTAAAGTTGTTGAATCAAATAACACTGTTAATCAATTTTTGGGGAGTGGTGAGCCCCCTAGTTTTTAAAAAATGCATGAAAAGCGGCTGATTTATTGCTTATAACTGTTAAAATACAAAATGTTAGGGGGGAGGGGAACATGTATCAAATAATTTAGACCAGTAGTCTACATCCAAATCAAGCAAAGGGGGAAGAAAAGAAAGGCTTAAGTTTAGAGTAAATGTTTATTGTAAAATTATATTTTTAGAAGAAACATTTTTGAAGTAAAAAATGGAAATTTTTTATTCTACTTACATGTACAGCATCATTGCTAGATGACACTAAAGAAAATGAAGCTGTGGGTCGAGCAACACCGTACCTAACAGGTGCAATTAGAGCATCCGCTGTTTCACATAACTCTTCAACAGCTAATGTAATTAGGGCTTGGAAGACTCTTCTGCACTTAGCTAATGGTTGGGTTATGGCACTTAAACTTGAAAGTAAAAAGAAAAATAAACAAATATAAAGAAGCATGACAGCATATATACGTAAGTATACATACTACTATTAATACAGTACATAAAATTTACGTACTTGTGCACAACTACATGGACAGTTCTAGAGGTTATGCCCTTTAAATGAATAATTTTTTAAAAATAATTTCTTTTTATTTGGGGCAATTTTTAGCTACAATTGTAATGTGGTTGCAAGATGCAACAAAGGATGTTGTGCATAAAACACAGGATATCACAAAATTATATTTTGGGAGATTCTCGAAAAAATTTCCCATGCGTAACGCTAAGTCTTTTATTTTATTGAAGTAACTATTAATTTAATATGGGATTAACTGTTATGCTTCGATAGTATATTAAAGCGTGTATTATTCTCTAACAGCATTATTTTTTAAAGGTTTTAGCTAGCTGGAAAAAATTAAAAATTTAGCGTTACGCACAGGACATTTTTTTGAGAATTGTCTTTTTAACCGTTTCAGTTCAAAGAAAAGTTCAACAACAATATAAAAGAGAATGATGGGAGAAAAAAATTCCCATACTTAATGTTACCCCCAAAATAAAATATTGTTGTTCAAAATTCCTTCAGACTGTTTTTTGTGTCAAATTTAAAGAATTATTGTGTGGGGCTTAGCCATTTAAGATTTTATTCAGCCCCCATAAATATGTTTGATGTCTTATAAATGTCAGTTGCTAAATTTCTTCCATAAAAAAATAATCTACAAGGTTTGTGTGGTTATTAAAAACTAAACACAATTTTATAAGTTCATTTTTTTAAAACACCTGTGAAATATTTATGCATTACATCAAACTTTAACGAAAAACACTCAATATCTTTTTATTTTTTTTGTAGAAATTTTACCTTAAAAAAATATTTCGTGTAGGCATACAGACATATTCTACACCCTAATTACACATTTACAAATTTAAGTTGATATACTTACTTCTTTTTCTTTGATGTATTAGGTGCCATTTCAACATTTAAAACAACAAAAATTCGAGCAACTGATCGGACAAAGCGTCTTGCTACAAGAATGGCTTCAGCGCTACGACCTTCTTTCGTGTCATTTTGAATTTCTCTGATTAGAGTGGTTAATAATGTATCCAGCATCTGGAAGGAAAAGAAATCATTACTTGCATTTTGAAAACTGACAGACAGGGTTTTTTTGAGTTGCAAAACTATAATGTCATTTTTTAAAATGCTTATTTGAGTTTTAACACACAAGCCAGCAGGATCGAAGCTCAGAAATTGCAAAAACAATTTTTACTTAAAGAAAAAAAAAGTTTTTAAAAGAGCCAAGTTTCTTTTCTCTTACAAGTAGTAAAACATTCCTTCCAGCAGGTAAAAGTTGAAGATGTTCAGAGAAAAATATTTTACCTCATCATTCAGGAAATAAAAGTTTTAAAATGATCGAATATAAAATACATGTGTTCAAAAAATGGGTCGATATAATGCAAAATGGAGTGTATCGGAAAGAAAATTCTTAATCATAATCATACAAAGAAATTTTCTATAAATTAGGTTTTGTCATTCTGGAAATACAGTTGGCTAATTAACAAGACTGCACATGTAGAGCCAAATAACTTCACATTTTCATCATCAGCAAAACCTAGTATGAAATTATTTTTTTGTGTTTGAAAAATAAGGTAAGTAATTTTTACGAAGTGCAGACAGGTACAAGAGTCGACAGTATTAGACAATCCCCTCCCCCCATTACTTGTCTATACTGACTTCATTCAAGGTTCAGTTGTTACAAATCAAGATTTTAACATGGCGAAACAGAACACTGCTAAAAAATTATATACATAAATAGAAACTGCTCAAAATGTTTTGCCTTTACTTAAAAATGTTAGAACAAAACAAGACCAAAATTCCTATCTGCAAAATCAACTTTAGCAAAAATCTTTAATTACTCTTCTTTTTGTATTTAAAGTTCAAAAGTGATCCAACTAACCCCATTTTACAGCATACGTTTCTCATACTTATGTATGAAAAGGTTCTTTTATTGTGATCATGTATTACTGTAGGGATTTTTCCTGAAATTCTAATTACTGACCCTGATAACTGGACCCCGACAAAAATTTCTGGATTAACCCATTTTCTACCCACAAAGTGTAACACATACACACAAAAAAAAATCTAATTTGAATTCTGAATCTTTGAATTCAAATTATGCTTTTCGCAATCACGAGTTGCGACAAGACCCTACTCATTAGAGTAATTGTTTCTAGAAATGTCTCCCCCCCCCAAGCATGTCCCTCCTCCTGGGTGGTTATGTGTGTATAGTTGTGTGTGTGCAGGCTTAAGTGTGTGCACGTAGGCCTGTGTATGTGTGTAAAGGCGCTCACGCGTTGGCGAGTGTGTATGAGCATGCGTGTGAAGGACATGGACGCCACCACCCAGCAGAAGTGGATTCCGGGGGACAGTGCTCAGGAACAGAGCAGCCGCGCCGCCGCCGCGCCGGTGGTCCGGCTGGTCCAAGCTGAAAAATAATCCCAACGACAAGGACTGTCAAATGAGAACAATAAGCAATCGTGATTGCTCAAAAAAAAAAAAAAAAAAAAAAAACAGTGAAGATTAACATAAAAACTTACTTCTGGACTACATTTAGTTAACAAACAGTGAGTAAATTTGTCTAACAGAGCTGTCCCATTCTGCATTCCCAAGTATGCCTGTTCATCATACATAAATCCAAAGGTTGATTTCAAAGATGATGCACCTTCACCTTTCCAGCCAGTTAGTATAGTGGATTTAACAGCATTCCAGTCATTTAACAGTCTTTCGAGAGCTCGACGAGAAAATCTTGGTGGCTCTAAATCATGCTCCGGCATATCCGATTCAGCTTTTAAAGTAAGTAAAGTAATAAGAATATTGCATAATTAATGTTTTAAACAGAGTAGACAAAAAATAAATTAAAAGAAAGAAAAAAACCTATTTCAGATGTTGATGCAGGAGTCTTTCGAGGAGCTGAAGATCTCGGTCTGGATGGTCTGTACTGCTTATGCTCAACAGATTGACGTCCAACAGTTTGAACAAGGAACAGTAATATACTTTCCCCTCTAAAAACAGAAATTACTAAATAATGCTTTCATTTATACCAAATTTAAACATTTTAAAATTCAAAAAAAAAAAAAAAAAAAAAAAAAAAAAAAAAAAAAAAAAAAAAAAAAAAAAAAAAAAAAAAAAAGCTAACCTGCTATTGGGGAAAGTTACAAGATCTGTATCTTGAATTAACTTGTTCAACAGCTGGTAACGGGAACTTTGATGACCTGATACAAGTGCTTTACACTTACATTTTTCCCAGCAATCACAATATGCAGTAGGTGATGTTTTCTTTAATTTACAATCATGACCTTTATGACATACACGAGCACATTCAGTACAGCAGCACAATGAACCAGTTAAACCACAGGTGCGACATTCAAAGATATCCTATTGAAATAAAGAAATTATCAAACACATTAAAGGTATGCACAAAACACTTGATAAAAATATTTCAATCACTGAAACAAGTGGATCATTATATAGTGAATTATTTTGCCACTATCATAAAATGCACTTGAACATTTCTTTCTTTTAAATTTCTATGAAGCAAACCAGACACATGCCTGCACAGGATGACTGAGAAAGATAGTTGCTATTCTAAACTTAATTTAAAAAAAATACTCTCTTTATTCTAAAAACTCAAGGTGATAAGAAAGCAATCAGCAATTTCTTGGTTCCTGAAAACTTTTTTTCTTTCCCAATCAGGGTTTGCTTATATACCAGTCGATATATATCATGTGATATATATCCGATATTTGATATATATCTATGATACTTTGATATTTTCGATATTTATTTTTTCAACTATGGTATTTTCAATATAAAAAATATATAACATAGTAATATTGTTCATTTATTATTAAAAACAACAAAAAAGTTATGTACTATATTTTAATGATGTATTAATATATCATTCATATAACAAAGTAATATGATATTCCTTCTTCACTTTACATTCATAAATTTATCAGTAAAGTAACAATTTAATTCATATTAAAAGTGCCTAATTAATTATTACACATTGGTCAGAAAAACAAAATGTCCTTTTTTGACTGTGCACCGACTAATGCATATTTTATTTCTGAATCATAGAACTGTAAAAGTAGTTAACAGAAGAAAAATGAATAAAACACCTAATGCTAAATTTACTCCCTTAAAATTGACAAAAATGTAAAATGAAATATTTGATGTTAGAAATGAAAATAAACCTTAATTTTAAGTCTACATATTGCAATAACGATATAAGATAATAAAGAGTTATTCGAGGATACATTTACTATTTTGAAGACTTTAGTTTGTGCCGATTGAAAATATCGGATACATATAAAAATATCGGATATTTTCGACATTTTTGAAAATATCATGATATTTTTGAACCCTGTTCCCAATCCATCAGTGCATCTGATTTTGCTGATATTTGTACTTGAATTTTTTTTAGAGAAATTATTCTAGAGGGATCATAAATTACTTTACTAATTGAAAACTTCACAAGCCAAAAGATGTTTAGAGCACAAAATTACAGAAATATCCATATTATTTTTGGGTCATCATAACTTGGTATAAATCAATCTTTTTTACATAAAGACCTGTAAAAAAACAGGAACATAAAAGGTTTACCTGATTAATATGTTCTGCTCCTGTCCAAGTAAAGCTACAGGTGTCATTGTAGCACAACACATGCAATGGTGAGTCATCAGGTAAAGCTCCTCGTGGGTAAATCATTGGTTGTATATACTTTTGTCTGGACTCAGTATCACGAATAGTTTCTTGGGCCAAACGCAAGAACGTATCTATCAAAATCAAAGCAGCTGGATAAGCTCTTCCTGATACAGCTGACATGAATGGAGTACAACCTTGAGCATCCCTGGAAAAAATCAGTTCAAAATTAAACAAAATCAACGTAACATAATATTTATGCTGCTTATATAAATATTTTTAATAAAATATATAGATTAAAACCTTTACAGTTGACCACTGTCTAAGTTGACAGCTTATAAATCAACCTCTATAAGTTGACCTCTAAAGTGTAAGCTGACCACTGAGAGTGATCAACTCACAGAAGGTTTCACTGCGTCTTTTTTTAATGCCGAAAAATTGCAGCAGTATAAGGATAGTAACAAAATAGTCATTGTAAAAAAAAGTCTTAAATTACCTTGCAAGGTTTATGGGTAGGTAAAATACATTTCATACAATAAATCGACATGTCAACTTCAACGTACTTTTTCAACAAAATTTTTGTCTAAATTGCCTGAAGTAAATAGTTGAATCTTTAAATTGATAAAAACCTTGCCAAGGAAGATGTGAACTTGTGGATGAAAAAACGTGCAACAAAAGTGACAAAAATGATTTGAACACAGATCAAATGACTAAAGTTATTCAAAGTTGAGTTTTAAAACTGATCAGCAATTTTAAACTTTGAACAAAATCCATTAATTTTCATTACTCTGCAAAATTGTATAATTTTACTAGATTCTACAAAATGAATAAATAAAAATTCCTTTACTTTTTATTCAATTGGGAAGTATTAGAGTAGACAACTAAGACAACTCTTCCACGTTGTATTAACAGATGTCTAGGAATACACAACCTGCAGCCTCCCATGCAGTAAAGTGCAACCCAAGAATAAATTTAGAAAAAAAAAAGTTTTTTTTTTTGTTAAACTAAAAAAAAAAAAAATGTTTAGGTAAGGGAAGTAAAAATAAGAAGCTTTTCCTGATAAGAGGCTATTCCAAATCCATTTAAGCACAACAGATCAAAATGCTCCAAATTTCTTTTGAAAAAAGATTTCAGGACATACTTGGAAAGTGTAATAATAAACTTAATTTAAATTAGTAGCGTTTGAAAGAGCATAGCTAAACTTGTTTCTGGATGCATAAATTATTTGCCTTATTTTATGCTTCTTCAATGCACTAATTTTAAAGCTGGTTTTTCAAAAAAATATGTCCTAAAATGATTGAATTTTTGGAGCAAATATAACAATGGAGAAACTTTGAAAATGTTGCAAAGAAATTTTTGATGAGTTTTTTAATGTACTTTTTTGAAAATAAATCACAAAATTCAAGGACTAAAGATGCATTTTAACATTTTTTAAGGTTTTCAAGCCCTCAAAAATGTAAGAGTTTTCAAGTTAAAAAAAAAATACGAACCTTGGATTTAACAGCTTTGCTAACAATGGATGAAAATTTATAAATACATATATGTAAAGACTTTCTCTTGGGAATTCCTATTGTGTAAATACAATACAACATGTATAGTAAAACGATAATTACCTTGCGGTCAACAAATCCTTTAAAAAAGGTTTCAGCACAGGTGATTCACACAAGTTCCATAATATGCTTAAGGCTGCACTTTTTCGTTCAGTTGATTCAGGGGGAGTAGCTAAGCTGCCTAGAGGGGACATAGATCCTAAAAACATGAACAAAATAAAAAATGAATATAAAGTCTATAAATATTTTTTCTTTGTAGTTCAATTAAAAAGATTTCCGTACCAGTAGTTGCATCTGAAGGCTCTGGAGGCCAAGCAAGTGTAGGAATACCTACATCTTGATCTCTACTTTCGAGTCCACTAAGATTGCGGGCTGCATTTGTAGCACGCCGCATAATTTCACGAATTGTTACACTAAGAAAAAATAGTCTTAAAAATATATTTTAATCAAGTACAATGTAGTATTAAAACTTAAAATTATAATATCATATTGATTACAAAAATACTAAATGTCTAACCTGCGAGAAGGAAGGCCACTTCCATTTGATGCTACTCCTCCACTCAACAAATCTAAAGATTCTAAGCTGGCACTGCCACTTGTTTCTCCTGTTACTAGATCTATAATAAACAATACCAGCATTAAATCTTTAAAAAAAAAAAAAATCATTTCTCAGAATACATTATCATATAGCAATTGTATATATTTCACAGTTTTCTATAGCAATATAGAAAACTGTGTAGACAAACAGGGCTTTTAGCATTAATTTTTACAAAAGGTTTAACAAATCAAAATTTGAAAAAGGAACATTTAGTGAGCTATTATTTTATATCTAAATGTCAGTTAATACGTAAATAATTTCCGCAAATAACATCCTATCTTTATGAGCTGGATGAAAAAACACCTGAAATCCATCGACTTTTTCATTAAAAAAAGAATAAATAAACATTGATGTTTTGCTAATGTTAATGAAAATATTCAAACATACATTTCAAAGTATATATGTAAAGTACCCATGTGATTTCTCAAAAACATGAAGAACATACTAAGTTTTCCTAAGCTAAGTATGCAAGTTAAGTTAAACAAACAATGCAGAAACACAATTTCAAGCAGCACTGAACACACTCATATTCTCCTACAACTCAATTTTGTCTCAAATGATTTTGTCATTTTAATCAATTAATTAAAAAATCTCTATATATCTTTAAATGAGAACATATGCGTTTGATGAAGTTCAACCAGCAAATCTTCTTCCAGTAAAAAAAGAAGTTTGCACTAGAGTACCTCAGGGCAGGAAGGGCTGGTCACTCCTTTGAGGTATCCCTCGCTGCTCTGAGTCTGCGAGTCTGCCATTTCCCCCTCGTGACGTCACTACACTGACTGGGGGAAAAGGGGACAAAGCAGGGGAAGAATTTCAATGCTGTATTCTAAGTGCCTTGATTACTTGTTATCTCTCATTTTTCAAAGTTCTTTAGTGATTTTAAAGTTAATTTTTGCTTTATTGAAACTAATGGTATTAAACTGCGTTCATTTATTTTCGACATGTCAGTGTGTGCAATAGCAACTTGTAAAAACACACACAAAAACTCCAAGGGGAAAAATATTATTTTCCAAATGTTTCCTAAAGGAAATAACATACTATGCAAAGATTGGGTGCAAAACATCCCTGAAATGATCCTGTGAACATCAATAATGAAAGAATATGTAGTGAACATTTTACTGAAGATGACATGAAGAATCAACTACTTGGACTGTCTACTAGAAGTTTGAAACCCAGTGCGATACCAAAGATAAATATTCCAACATCCTGCAATTTAGAAATCAATTCTCCTTGTCAAGAAAGGCAGAAGAAACGGGAATTGCTAGTGCTTTAGGCTTTGATATCTTAGAAAATCTCAGTTCGAAGAAGCAAATTAAAATCATTTAAAACAAAATGAATCAGTCTGCACTAATTGTCCATGATTGGAGTCAAATGTGCAGTTATTGAAACAAAAATGTGATTTTTTACAGAAAATTTTACAAAATAGCAATTCAAAAAAAGTTAATTAAAAAAAAATACTCCTTCGAAGAAGAAAAAGAACGCAAGAGGGTAGGAAAAATCCTTTGAAGAAAATTAGGATGCAAAAAAATGAAATCATCAAATTAAAGTCAGATTTGAAGAAAACAAATAATTTAGAGGGGAAAAGGAAGGATATTTTCACAAAGGATCAATTCCTCTAATTATACTGAATAGGAAGCTAAACAGGATAGTAATGATAGTGTGAAAATAATATTTTGTCTCTAAATTTCTTTTAGCATAAATATATTAAAAGTATGCTGCGCATTAAAAAAATAAAAAGCTTTTGCTTTTCCATAACTATGCAAAGTTGAATAAATCATTTTTTTAGTAGAAAAATTACATTCGAAAGCGCTTTCCTTTCAAAAATTATCATGGAAAAAATAAAAAAAAACTTTCTCTTCGCACAGAAATCTCTGTTGTAGTCAGCGCAGTGATGTCATCGAGGGGAAAAGAGCTGCCTTAGTAAAATGTGGCGAGTGAACTAGCCCTTCTACCGCCCTGGGAGTACTTACAGGGGTCTGGCCAGAGGAAATTTGGGTCCGTTAACGGACGGACCCTTCACAAAAATCTGATCAACCGAACCAGACCTTTCATAAAATCCTGATCAAACAAAACGAACCCCTCACAAAAACGATTTACACAAATTGTTTATTGAAAGAGCAAATCTCAAATCAAAAAGTGCAGCATATTTCCGTGTGTAAAAACGATAATGTTTGGAACCTTTTTTAAAGTTAAATTAGAGGGATCAACTTTTACAAAATGTGCTAATTTTGAAAAAAAAAAAAAATGCATTCTCGTAATGCTCCTGCAAGTGATAAATAACCACTACACAGGGATGAGAGTTGCCAGAGAGCAAAAAGGAGGAAATCCAAAAGAATTTCGTATGATGATATCCAAAAATATTTTGTGAAAGGAATGACATCTAAAACCACATCAAAATAGAACTTGAACGCCATGATATTCAAAAATTCAACAAAAAATGGCTAATTTAACAGTTTTAAAGGTAATACGTATTTAATTAAGTATAAGCAATAATTTTGTACAATTTGCTGCATTCACTATTTCTTGCAAAAGTGTTTATTCCTAAATAAGTCTAAATTTTGAAAAAGAGGCAACAATTTTTAACCCCTGAGTCCTTGAACAAAGGGTTGGGGGAGTCAGAGGTTAATCTTGGCTGCATCACACAATAGTGTCAACTTTTCATATATTTTTAGAGAAAAATACATTTTTTTCATTAAAAATATTTGAGTTTATTGTGTTCATAGTGAGAACATAAATTCTAAAATTAAGTCTGTTTGTGAAGTAAAAATTTACAGCAGAGAGGAAAATCTAAAATTTCTTTATGTGGTAGATTATACTTTTCTTAGTAAGAATTGAAAATAAGTAAATATATATGCATATAAACGATTGGTTATCCTTTTCCTTGCATTGAAACCAAATTTTGTTTTTAAAAACTTTATAATATGATTTCAGAACCAAAAGAACAACTTGCATCTGCCTCATTTAATCATGAAATCTCAAAACTTTTAACAGGCTTTAGAGCCTAAACCATTTGAAATTCACCATAAATATTTTTTACACTTTCTTAAATACACAAATAAAAAAGTAACCATGTCAAGTTTCAATAAAATTCGAGGCTGTGGGTGCTAAGCCACATTTTTGATTGACTTTTGCATTTTTTTCGAAAATAAATTAAAGAAATAAAAATAGTATTGAAATGACTAAAAAAAAAGCAGATATAAGGTAGCATATAGTAAAACACCACCGAACTTTAAAAATAATTGAAATACTTGCAGGATGCAAAAAGATTGAAATCTCAAACGCAGCACATGTTTGACATCGTTGGCATGATTCCAAAACATACGTTTTTGGCAGATATCGCGGAGGACAGTGGCGGATCTAGAAGAACTTGAGCAAGAGGAGGGGGGGGGGGGGGGGCAGGGCCTGATTACGGAACAGGCTGACTAGGCCGTGGCATTAAGCCCCCACTTTTTAGAGGCCCCCAATTGACTGAAAAAATTTAACCAATGATCAAAATTGTATGGTTTAGCTACAGGGGGGCCTCCAATACCTTAATCGGGCCCCAGAGGACGGGCTTTTTATGAAAATATTTTAACAACTAAGTCTTCAAAAGGTGGCGTTTCGTTTGGGAAATGGAAAAAGTTCATGGGCTGTCCTGGAAGTTTTTTGACCCTAAAATTCAAAAACTCAAAGGTACGCCGTCTTTGTCAACGTTAGGGGGATCTCCTAACGTCACAAAAGCGATGTCGGATCTTTATTCCAATTTTTTTTCCAAATTGAGGTCCTAAAGATGTGATTTACAGTTTCGGTTTGGGAAAGATAGAGGAAAGAGGACCCTCTGCCTCCTCTTGACTCTATCGGCCTCCTTCCCTCCCGAAATCTCTTTTAAGAAGTCATTTTTAGGTTGTTTTTTGAAGAAAAAATGCTCGAGGATTCTCCAGAGGAATTTCTTAAAACGAAATTTAAAGCTATCTGTACTGAGGGGGAGGTGCTCGGGGAAACTTCCGAAAATTTATAAAAGTTGAAGTCTTAGAAGCGCAAAATTTTTTAAAGATGTTTAGCGTATACAGAAGAATTTGGGTATCTTCTTTGGCTAAATTTGGAAATTGAAGTTTAAAGGCACAATTTCTTCTATCTTTTATAGTAATATTAGGAAAAGAGTGTGCCTGGAGATCTCCAGACCTTTTTTAAAATCAAAGTCTTTAAAATGCATTTCGGGCTCTCTTGGATAATGCTAGAAGATGCGTTGGGGTTCGGGGGCTGTCTTCTGAAATGTTTTGACATTGAAGTTCTAGAAACAATTTTAATTTATATTTTGATGGAATGAGTTGTCTCCAAAGGAAATGTTTCAAGCTTGAAGGCCTATAGATTTATCTTTTTTAGTCACGTTAAAGGAACAGACAGTGTTTGAGGACTTTCCCTACAACATTTTAACAATAAAGCTAGATATTAAGCTTTTTTTATGGTATTGTTAGGGGAAGTAGATTCGGGTGCCTTCCACCCTAAAAACATATTTTAAAGGTCACTTAGGCGACGATAAGTATAGATAAGAGTAGTTTCACACCAAAAGTAGTTTGAAATTGAAATGCCAAAATAAAATTTCATTCTATGTTTGTCGTAATAAGGGGGGAAGATTATGTTAGTTGGAAAAAAAAAAGCTAGAAAATTTTCTCCAGAATTATTCGAAAATAGTGTATTAAAAATGCAATTTTAAGTAATTTTTGATGACATTAGGGGGAAATGGGGGCTCACTCAACAAAATTTTCTGAAATTAGAGGCCTAAAAAGTTTTAAGCTCTCTTTGTAAAAGTATTGCAATATTTAAATCTCCGAAAATTTGGTTTTATCTAGTGCAAGTTCTGACCTCATTGGGAGGAGGGGGAGGGGGGGGGGAATGGGCTGTAGCCCCGTTAGTCTGAGAAAGAAGTAAAATATATGACTGTGTTAATTTGAAACTGATAACTTCAGGTTAAAAAACCTTGATAGCATAAGGACGAAGTTATTTCCTCCAAACTTTCCCATGCTGTTGCAAATCACATTGTAGGGTAGACCGACCAGTGAGTGAACACCACCCAGTGAATGAACAGCGCATCATTTTTTAAAAAAAATAAGCTTCCAAAATTTTTTTTCTGAATAAATTCACTACAAAAGCGTTCTTTATTGATATTCTCAGCTATCTGACACCTGATTGGTTACTTTGGATACATATTTCAAATTTTTTCTAGGAAAACATTTTTTACTGCCGTGAATCGTTCTTTCTCTCTTTGAAAATAATAAAGTTGGTTTCGTGCTAGCAATCATTTTGATACATATTATTTTTATCGATAAATTTTATTTTTTAACTCTACGAAAGAAAAATCAAGTATACATATTTAGGCTATGGATTCAAATTGTTTCAGTCAATGCAGAATGCGTAGATTTTCAGTTAGAGGGGTGTTCAGTCACTGGGTACGAAAAATTGCGAAAACCCAGTGAATGAACAGTGTCAAAATTTCTTTCGATTTAAAAAGAAATTTTAAGTTTCTTTGAGATATTTTCATTTTCGTACATTTTTGTAATGCATATAGTTTTATATGTTTATTTATTTATGTGTTTCATTATATATTTTATAATTTCTTTATTTTTGTTTTTGCAAACATTGCACTTTTTACTGAGTTTTATCTTTTATCTATCTATATCTCTATCTGTATATTAACCTACCTACCTACATTTATCTTTCTATCTCTTTATCTCTCTTGATAGATAGACAGGAAGATAGAGAGATAGAGAAATAGAAATATATATACAAAGAGAGGGAATAGATAGGTAGATATGTATGTATGCTTGTATATAGATAGATAGATAGAGGAAGATATAGAGATAGATGTATAAAAAATAAGAGGTAAATAGATATGTAGGTAAATAAATATAGAGATAGAATAGGTAGGTAGATAGATCGATAGATTTATTGACAGATAAAGAGATAGGTAGTGGTTAACAGGTAGATACAGAGACTAATAAAGAGATAGATAGCTAGGTAGAGAGACTGATATAGAGATAGATAGTAGATTTATAGACAGGTAGATAGACCGATAGATAAATAGATTGATTAGAATAATAGATTGGTAGATATTTACATGTACAGACAGATAAATAGGTAGATAGTTAGGTATAGATAGATAAGTAGGTAAATCGATCGATAAGTAGATAGATAAATAGATTGATAATTAGATAGATATATAGATAAATAGATATGTAGATAGAGGTAGATCGATAGATATATAGATGGATAAATAAGTAGATAGATAAGTAGGTAGATATATAGTTATATCAGTATAGATAGATCGATGGATAAGTATATAGATATATAAATAAGTAGATAGATATATAGATAAGTACATAGATAGATAGATAAATATATAGATAGCTAGATACAGATAAGTAGATAGATAGAAAAATAGATAAGTAAATTGATAAATAGGTAAATAGACATAGAGATAGACCAATAGAAGTGTAGATAGAAAAATAGATAGAAAGGTATATTGATAGATGGATAGAGATATAGATAGATAGATATAGATAGTTATATAAATAGATAGTAGGGCTCAACCGATGGCATTTTTTGGCCGATTGTTCAAAGATGGCCGATGGCCGATTGTTTTCCTCCAAATGGCCGATTGCCGATGGCCGATGCCGCTGGCCGATGGCAATAAAAAATCTAATGGAAATAAATTAAAAAGATTGTCAGGGATTTAAAGGATCATTTATTCATTTCACTTTACTTCCTTTCTGTGAATAAGGGCTTGTAATCAAAAAAAAAAAAAAAAAATCAAAATTCAACCTAATTTCTATTTTACAATTACCCAATTTAAACTTCACAAGTTTTTTCGGCACATCTGTACACGCATATGTACCAAAGAACATATAGATGAGCAAAATATCCATTTTGAACACCTCCTCAGTTAATTATCGCAAGTTCTCTTGTGATGGTCTTCATACGCGTAAACTTGCGTCATTCAGAAACGTTGTAAAATAGTAAGTTGAGAACTCATACGTACGTAGTATGATCTAAAAGTTCGAGGACAAGCAGTATAAAACATTACCCTGAATAGTTCATATTACCGAAGCACATCTATCTACAAAATAATCACCTTGAACGACTATGCCCTTCTGCCAACGTTTGTATAGCTTTTAGATGCACTCCTGGCAGCCATTTTCCCAACCTCCTGTAAGGTCTCTTGCGCTGCTGCTTTAACTTCATCGAGGGGAAGAAGGCGACTTTCATGTTGAGGATGCACGGTTTGATTGATCAATGCTCTGATATGACAAATAAATAACATAACGTTTCGTCGGACTTAGCTCCGTGTGACACTTACCTGCCGCTTTCTTTCGTCAAGAGAAGATAAAGGTGCATCATAGTAGGTTGCAAAAATGGCTTCCAGGGGTGTTTCCCAAAGTTATATGAACACTGACAGAAGTACATAGTCCCTCAAGGTGACACTTTGAAGGTGGATGTGCTTCGGTAATGTGAACTATTCTGGGTAAAGTTTTATACAGCTTGCCCCCAGAAATTTCGGATCGTACTACGTACAATCTACATAGGATGTAGTTATGCTTCTTTTGTTTGACTGTTGTATGATAACAGAGAAAGAACAACAACCAAAAAAAGAAAAAAAAAAAGGGAAGAAAAACAAAGACACTGTTTCATAACCAACTGATTTTTTTTTTTTTTAAATTGAACATATAACTTAGATTTCAGCAATATTGTAATAATATATGGATTATGTGCATTAATCATAGTTAAAAAACTTTAAATTATGTTGTTTAATCATTAAAAAAAAATTTAAGAATAAAAATATGAAACCGTCAACAAATTGCAATTAAAGTGGAAAGATTGCACATAGACATTTTTTAGTCATGAAATTAAACAAAAAAAAGTAACAGGTAAATTACAATAATAAATCATAATAGGAATAATTTTATACTTATTTAAAATTTATGAATAGAAAAATTTGCATTTTTCATAAAAGCTATAACAGGGACATGAATTTTTCAGAAAAAAGAAATAGGCATGAAAAGAGTGGGGTTCTTAAAACGCAGCTACAATAAAAAAAAAAAAAAAAAACTCAATATTTACTCCAAGTCAATAATTGAATACATATGCTACTTGATCTCATGTTTGCACACATAATATTGAACAAGTTTGATTGTTTAAAATCTTTTATGAAGCACTACAAACAAGTTCAAATTAAATTTTTCAATTTAACAATAATTTGCTGAAATTTAAAAAATTGCTTAATAGAAAATCCTTGACACTTTTCTATAACATATTAAAAATATGATGAAAACGAAAATAACTCGTTCATTGATTTTATAAAAATACATGAAAATAGTTACTTATAATAGAAAAAAATCGATTGCTATAAATGATGCAAAAAAGATGGCGCATTACGAAATAAAGATGAAACAAGAATAAGAAATACTGAAACTGACATTTCTTGAGCAAAATAAATAATCGCTAAATATTTAAGAAATGCTTGAAATGACGAGGGACAGGCGGGGGGGGGGGGGGGGGGGGGGGGCAGTCACTCGCTGATTTTGGAGTTACTCACAACATTAAACTTCGTTCTCAACTTCGGCCTCATTTGTTTAGTACAGAACCGCTACCACCAACGCCTCGGAAGAGTTTCTGGGTCGACTTCAGCACTTCCGAAGAAAAAATTAAAAGTCCCTTTGATTTCCGAATTATGTCGCCATTCAAAACGTATTTAATCAATTTCGTACGTTAATGCTCTAAATTCTTCCTAAACAATAGATTAAGTTCGAAAAAAAAATCTCTATTTTTATGAATGGTGTTAGTTTTAAACAACTCGGATGTGCAACTAGAGTTTAATTTCAGAAATGTAGGGAGGGGTCATGCAAGAGTTCTAAAAATTACCGTCGGTTCAACGGGAATCTAACAAAATGACACAAAAACCGGTTTCGCCATCTCATATTTGTTTCCATGGTCTCCAAATTCGGGTATATACACTCTATAACAAAAAAAATAAAAAATTCTCGCATCAAGAAGCAATCATCCGATTGCTTTGAAATTTTGTATGCAGGATTGTTTTGACCAGATGTGCAAATGATTAAAATTTGGTGTCCAATGAATGAATATCATCAGAATGATCTCCAGTGCATCCAGCAGATGTATATAAAGAGCAGTTCTTCAACAGTTTTTAAAACTTTCGGTTTGATTGCGATTCATATTACCTTTCAACAACTTTAAAATGCCTCGCCGCATGGTTCGTGCTCATTACGAGCAACTGTCAGAGTTTTAAAGAGGTCATATCATTGGATTGAAAGAGGCCGGCTGGTCAAATTGGAGAATCGCTCGTCATTTGAATCGAAGTGATGCGGCGATTCGAAGATGCTGGCAAGGATGGGTAGAAAATGGCAGAGTTCAGCGTCAGGATGTTAGCGCTCGATCTAGGGTCACAACAGATCGTGATGACAGAGTGATTGTCCGATCAGCTGTCACAGAGCTTTCTTCATCTCTGTGAACCATCAGACGTTCAACTCAAACACCAATGTGCATCATGACCATTTACAGACGACGGACAACGAAATCTACGCTCGCACCGACCATTACACCACCTGCCACTGACGCCTACACACTGCCGAGCTAGATTATAGTGGTGCGTGGCTTGATCAGGTTGGAATCGGTTGTGCCGACTGGGGATGTATAGTTTTTAGCGACGAATCCTGCTTCCAACTGTGTCATGACGATCATCGAAGACGTGTTTGAAGACACCCAGGGCAGAGGAGGGATCCTGGTTTCACTTTTGCACGCCACACTGGCCCTCAACAAGGCATTATGGTCTGGGGTGCCATTTCCTTTGATAACTGGACCCCTTTGGTCATAATTAGAGGTACACTTACTGCACAGTGGTGCGTCGACGACACTCTAAGACCTGTTTTGTTGCTATTTCTTTTGTAGTATCCTCGACTGCTTTTCAGCAGAACAATGACAGATAACATACGGCATGTGTTGCTATGAACTGTCCGCAAGCTTGCCAAACTCTTCCGTGGCCTGCCAGATCGTCAGATCTCGCTCTCATCGAGCATGTCTGGGATATGATGGGATGGCGATTGCATCTGGCAAGGAAATGTTGATAACCTCGACCGACAATTGGAGCGAATATTTGGCTTGAAATACCACAGGACAACCTCCGGGAGCTTTCTCGGTGTTTACCACGTCGTGCTTCAGCTTGTATTTAGGCTAGAGGCGGGTCAATACCTTATTGAACTTGTTATTGTAACTCTGACATAAATTATTCAATTGTTCTAAGAATTTAATCATTTACTATTATGTGCATTGTCTTTCTATCCACCAATTTTTGTCTCAATCGGATCACTCCTTCTTGGTGCGTTGATTTTTTTTTACTATATAGTGTATCACCAAATGATTGCCAGACTGAGACGCTATATAGTTTTGTATTGAAATAAGTAATTAATAGCCAAAAAAGAATGAATAAATAGGCTTTTTAGAATACCCGATCGAAAACAAAAAGGAAAGTGCACAACTGGAACGTAATGCAAAATTTTAACCTTCTACACTCTACAGTTTACCATTTTTGAGTTATAACTTATGACAGATACATACGTACATCCAGCCGCAAGAAAGAACACAATGAATAACTTGATTGGTACCTGAATGCAGTATTAAAAACTCTTTCAGGGGTGACTAAAATAGAAATTCATACTGAAGTTTAAGTAAACAATTTTGTATGAAAACTATAATTTCCTTTACTTTGCATTAAAAAGTTAAACAGCAAAGGTTTTTTTTTTTTCGAAAACATGGGCCACTTACATCGGCTTTTCAATGTTTTTCAGGCCGATGGGCCGATGTTTCCTGCAAGTTAGCATCGGCCTGGCCGATGCATCGGTCGAGTCCTAATAGATAGATAAATAGATATAAATAGTTATATAGATAGATAGATCTCAAAGAAACTTAGTTTCTTTTTTGAATCAAAATTTATCATGTTCATTTACTGGTTCACTGGGTCGTTGTGCCATTTTTTCTTTAAACGCCTAACAAGTCAGAAGTGGCATCATTTAAGTTCCTGCGATTTTTTACAGATATTTATATAGATCAATTAAAATGTTTTAACTATCACGATCTGTATAGTATAGAATTTAAAACTACTAGGATTTTTAAAAAATGAAATTGTGCTTAACTGTTCATTCACTGGTCGGTCTACCCTATTTTGTCGTAAGTTTTGACCGAATAGAAGAAGGAGCTACAGTTCGTTTAGCCTCCCCCCCCAATCACCAATAATACGCCACAGTGCATATATTTAAATATAATGCATATTTAAATTCGGAAAAGTATTGAAGTATTTGAAATTTTGGTTTTATTTAGAGGTATTTCTGACCTCATAGGAGGTTAAGATTTAAAAAAAATGATTGCAGAAGGAAAGTGTTTCCTCCAAGCCTTTCCGTTCCATTTCAGATCACAATTTAATCTGTTTTAAATTTTGACCAAATGCAAGTATAGGATATATATCCCTCCTCTCCACCATCTATTAATATGCCACTATATATTGTAGTTGTACTTAAATTCGCAAAAATATTGCAGTATTAAAAGTCTCAAATTTCGATTTTATCTAGTGTAAGTTTGGACTTCAAGAGGGGGGGCCTTAGCCCTCTTAGCTCCCCCCTGGATCCGCCTCTGGCAGAGGATGAAGATTTGAGAATAAATAGAAAAAATCAGAAATCAAAGACCAAAAATTTAAAAAAATTATATTTTTCACAGTTTTTTGAGAAAAATAAGGTATAAAAGAGGCAAAAAAAAGGAGGAAAGGTTTTAAAAGCCGACAGAAAAAGTCGGAAAAATATCATCCCTGACTACAGCCAAATAAATATAATGCTTGTTGCTGGTTTCCTTGAGAGAAATTAACAGCTGAAAGTCAGTTTGGTTTATAATTTTCCTTGTTTGTTTTATGCACTAGTGCTGTTGTAAACTTCTCTGAAAAAGCGTCAATATGTTAGCACTTTTCTCTCCCCCCCCTCCTGCTCATGATTTAATAAACAACTAGCTACGTGCCCGGCGTTGCACGGGCTACCTAAAAAATGTAAGAGCAGTCCAGTTGATGCTTCTGTAGTACACTGACACTAGTTTCTAACGCGTTAAGGAATAAATAAATGCGCGTAAAGCAAGGTTTGCAAAACACCACTAAAACATATTTTTGCCAAAACACCTCATCAACGTTAATAATCGTTATCAATGATACAAGTTATGAGTACATTTTCAGTCAGCACAAAAGGGGAAAATATATGCATTATCAACTATAATCTTTACTCACGTTAAACTGAATTACATCTGATAGACTATATCGGAAATATTTATGCACAATAACAATCCGCTTTTTACATAAAATAGTCTACTACCCGGCGTTGCCCGGGTGTTTATTAATGCAACATACCACTCAGATAAATATTTGGATGGATTCTATCCACATGGTCGTACAAGAATTACATCAATCCGTTTTCCAGGTACAAACCCTCAAAGAACTCAAATAACTTGTAAATCACTCATTTACTTTACGACGTGTACGGTCCTCCTCGAAAATGAAAGTTATGTCATGTGACGCGTATTTAACAATCAGGCTTGAACAAAAAAAAAAAAAAAAAAAAAAAAAAAAAAAAACAGCAAAATTTTGCTGCAGATTACGGCAAAATAATCGAAAAGTAAACAACTTAAACACCCTGATTACAGGAAAAGCCTTAAAACAAAAGTCTAATTTTATTTCTTTATATTCGAGAAAAAGAAATGGCAACAGATCTTTCATCTCAATGATTTTCTTCACGCTGTAAATTTTAATAAAAGCGTTCATCCGGAAAGTTGAGTTGAAGCACTGAATAATAATTTGAATGGAGGAAAGCCTTCGAAAAATAGGGATTTGATTTTGAAATCTAAGAGTCATAATTAATAATTTTTAATTGATATCTCCGCTAATTATTATCGGAGAATAATGTTAAATAGCCAAACATGAAGACGGGAGGATTACGAATCCATCGATACCTGGTTTGATGGTCAGTTCACTGTCGTTCGGGAGAAGAAGCTTGGACATAGATAGATAGATAGATAGATACTCAGATTTTATATGTATAAGATAATATACAGCGAAATGAACTTAGAACTACAAAGGATAGTAGGAGTGGGGAGAAAATACGATCATTTCAGATAGGGTTACCAACTTCAAACTTATCGCCACTTAGCATCTGGCAGGTGTGGTGCAATGTTTAACTGTTATTTTGCAAGAAAATTATATGGGTTTGATTTTTTGGTGCTAAAAAGGATAATTAACTTCAAATAAACTCTTTTATTTAATGTTTTTTCTTCAGATGTCTACATTCTGAAAAACACAATTTTTTTACATTCGATTTGAGAATCACATTTTATTCTTTTTTCAAGCTAACTTTGCTTTATAAGGATGGAAATAAATGAAAAGTCTCTTTAGCTTTGTAACAACGCTTATTTCAAGTTTTAAAAGCAGAATTAGATTTTATTGAGTCAAATATTAAAATGCTGAATCGATGGTTTATTTTTATTTTATTTGGCTTCAACTGTGTCCAGATATTACTAATATGTTTATCATAGGACTCTAAAATGCAATTTTAAAATAATTTTTTTAAAAATATTTATTTTACAAGCAGTTTTTATGCTTTTGATGATGAACATTGAGGATTGCAATCTCTTTTCATACGATATGGGGATCCGATTTTTTGAATTTTTGATGTTAAGTACGCTTTTTTAAGAGGTAAACAAATAATTTTTTTTTTTTTTTGTAAAAATTACGGAGTTTATAAGTTCCTAACGAAATTTTGTACTCTTGAACAATGTCTCGGTTCAAAAAGTTAAATGCTGAACCCCTGCCTGAATTTCTTTGTTACAATTATTTTAAATACTATACATGAAACATTTCTAGTATAATTTAACATTATATAGAATGGTAAATAAATATTGATACTTAGGGGGTGCCCATCTCCCAGACAGTAATGCCGCTCCCCCTCCCCACAATGAACGAAAAACACTCAAAAAATGATATTGTCAACAGAAAAGAGGGAAAACTCAACTTTGAGTGTCAATAATGCAGTTCGCTCCAGCTGAAAATTCTAAAATTTCGTTTTTACAAAAAAAATAAATTTGTTTTGCAAAATTATTTGATTTTTCACAAAAAACGGACCTTGTGAAAAATCCTGGACAGACTGGTGACCGACCTAGTAGCAAAATTTACACAATAAGAAAAAATTACTTTGTTCAAAGAAAAATTGATGCAAAAAAGGAATTACCTCCAAAATCATTTTCTTTATTTGACGATGGAAAGCAAGTTGTGACAGCAGCATGAAAGATATTCCTGTTCCCATCACAACGTTCATTTAAAACACACTGTAACGTATTCTGCCCAAGAGGAGTTCCTAAAAAATTGAAAAGTACATTTTTTTACATTTAAGTAAGAAAAGTATGGCATAAAATATTATCTCAAAAATATAATAAATAAATGAAAATGCATACCAGAATCTCTTTCCAGAGAAGAAAGAGTTTGCCGCACGGTTTCTTGCTCACACTTCAAAATTGGAGGCAATAAAGTTTGGTGCTGAAAATATCATTAAAAAGTTCATATGAATTGCAAGCAAAAATGGTTGAATTTACAGTAGAATCTTGAAAATCCAAAAGCACTTTTATGAAGATTAAATAAAGTGCTCTCAATATTTATTAAGGAACAGATATATTTAGTGAAATAATATATACGATTGAAGAAATTAAGCGAAGTACGTCTCAATCGAGGTGCAGTATTATATTTATCAGCTTACAAGTTTATCAAGCTCAATTTTTAGTTCTAAAGTGAGTGAAGGATTTGGCAAGTAAGAAAATAATTTAAAAGATCGATCCAACAAAAATCAGGAAATTTTTTAAACGAATTTACGACAGAATTTCTATACAGAAATGAATTAAACTTGTTTGTGGGAAGTCTGTAGTTTTCAAAAGATCATTCAATTTTTTTTTTTTTTTTGATTACAGTAAAACAGTTCTGGAAGAGTATATACAGTACTTCAAATATTTTTTACCCTTATCTTCAGTAAACAATAGTTAATTTTGGTTAAATTTAGCTTAAAAATATAATTAAACATTGCAGCATTAAGTACTGTATTGCAGGTTATATTGTATGTTATATACACATTGTAAAACCACTTTATTTGATTAAATGGCATACTATTCTCCTAAACAACATCTCGAAAAAACTGAACAATCTATGGTCCCAATTAGTTTGGATTTTTTATAGTCTTCTACACAATAAAACAAAAAATGTGGACTTAGTAATGCAGCTTTTTGGTGTAAAAAGGTGAGTTACATACAAAGCAAATTGTGAAAAAAGGGAGGTCAGCTAACTGCTGAAGGCAGTTAGTAAACAATAATTTTAAATGATTCAATTTACTTAAAACATAATACATGATGGAAGAGTGATTGTTGTTAATAACTGCAAGAAATGCATAAAACATGAAATCAGTTTTGAAATTCAAACTATTACTTGAAATTTAATTCAAACAATAGTAAAAATGTAACTTAAACTAGGAGATTTATAGTTTTTTGCAGCAAAAAGTTAGTTAAATACTGCTAATCTTTACAGGGGTGATTGTGACTCCATGAAAAAATACCTGAACTTTTTTCCAAGAAGTATTTTGATAGGCATATATGTACACATTACGTACATGTACACATTATATTACGTACATAAATAATTTATATACATAATTATTCAATGTGGCTAAAACTCGAAGTTTTAGTTGAACTTAATAAGTCCATATGCATGGAGGGAATTAAATTCTTTTAATTTTTCTCATTTCTTAAAATTTTTCAAAGAATGTTTTATTTTTCTCCACTATCTGAATCCTTAACCATTAGTTACATTTATTTACTAAAAGTGCATAAAGATTTCAGAATTAAATAAATTTGGGGTAAAAGGGTAGCATGTATTATGATCACTGTGCAAATGACATCACACAATTCAGTCTGAGTGGACTTTAGTAAGCCTTCTAAGTTCAAGGTGTCTCCTATGCTAATTTTTAGCCCTTAGTTTATTACATTAACGAATTCTGCAATTCTAATAATAAATTTTGCATTTGATACGTGATAAACTGTTTTATTTCGTGAATTTTCAAAATTACACTTCTTTTACTTATGCAAAAAAGCTAAATGAATTTAAAATCAAAATGCCAAGCCAACTTAAGGAAATAAAACTACTAAAATTTTAAATGAATAATGAAAATATTAAACAATAACACTGGTTAAACTAAGTATGTTTATTTGCTTGTGATCCAATTTTCAAATGAAAATAATTATCCATTTTGAGATAGAAAGATCAAAATTTTGAAAGATTACTTTACAATATACAAAAAGAGAACTGGAAACAAATTGCTAACACTACTTTTTTTACACCTTTCATCCTTCTATTTTTTTAAAAAAGCACTAAGTTTTGTTTGTTTATTTCAGGCTTTGAAGAAATCTGAAGGAGGGGAACGCTTATGTCCTGCTGCAGAAGTAGTTGAATTATTTGATCCACTTCCTATACAAGAAAGCTCAGAACTCTGTGAAGGCGGCACAATAATTGAGGAAGAGGCATCTAAAGTAGATACATTTTTTTAGTGGTTTCCAAAATACTAAATGTAGTAATAGCAGAAGAGGAAGTTGAAGTAGATATGGTGGTGTTCTTGTAGATCAGAGAATCTTGATAGATAGACCAACTATTTACTTATTTTACAAAAACGAAATCCAGCCCTATCAATTTTTTTACACCATATTTCCATTTTTTTCATTGTAGGAATCCACTCTGTTTAACCATTCCCAATTAAACTAGTTCTTCCTTGCTGCATCGATGAAGCCAATATCTTCAGATTTATCCAGATACCTCATTTTTTAAATGAGAACATGCATAGTTCAAATAAATAAATTAATTAAACAAAAAAAGTAGCGAAATGAAAAGTAAGAGTTAACTAGTAAAATTTAATTAAACAAACTAATTTATATTTACGAGGAGCCTATTAATAACGATAAAGTATAATTAGAATTAGTTCAATAACAACAGAACGCATGCACACAAAGATCATAGACCGGAATATAAAATAAAGAAAATATTTGCATACAGTAAATTCCTCCAACTGCCATAAAGAACAAAGACAGGAGTCAAAGCTCTTATCACTTTTTCTGCCTACCTCCCCCTCCCTCCAAAAAATAAAACTAGCCACCCATTTCACCCCTTCTCAGTTTGACCTTGAAGCAGGTGTGAATGCATCATCCGAAAAATAGTTTCTTTGGCAGAAAAAAAAAAGGAAAAAATGTTAGGAGATGAATCTTTTTCTTTTAGATACACACCCCACAAATTAGAACAGCTGACCTCAGCAGGGGAGGAAAATCGTTTGCGGCAACCCTTCCCGAAGGGGAAAAATAGTTCGGCGTGCGTTTCATTAAACATCGCCCTAAATTTAAAAAAAGTGGGTTTTTCTGAAAATATAGGAGTTCCGGTATTTTTGAAGATGAAGATACTGGAATTCAAGATGAAAATACCGGTAATCCAGTAAAATACTGGAACACAATCACCCCTGTCTTTACTAATAATAAAGCTGAAAGTCTTTCTGTCCGGATCTCTCTCTGTCAATCAGGATCTCTGTGACGCGCATGGCGCCTAGATGGTTCAGCCGATTTTCATGAAATTTGGCACAAACTTTGTTTGTAGCATGGAGGTGTACACCTCGAAGCGATTTTTCGAAAAATTCGATGTGGTTCTTTTTCTATTTCAATTTTAAGAACATTTTCCCGAGCAAAATTATCGTAAGATGGATGAGTAAATTACCAAATTATCATAACGTGGAACCGTAACATGGGCACAAGACAACTGGCGAAAAAATTCACCATACATTATTTGTAAATATACAGGCGAACCAAAAGACCTTTTAATTTTCTATTACGGGGAAAGCCATGCGGGTACCACTAGTATTTAAATATAGAACTTGAAACAATTTGCTGAAATTATGCTAAGTCAAGCTTCAATTTTTCAACACACTACAAAAAAAGAGAGAAAGAAAAAGCGCTACTTTTTAACATTAAATTTTTTGTTCAACCTGAACATTTTTTAATACATATTGATTTTGAAAACAATGAAAATTCAAACAAAGGCTATTTTTCGAGTTTGGTTTTTCCGTGAACAATAAGTAATTACTAATAACTTATAACAAACAAGACATACAAAATGAACTTCACAAACATAGCAAGCACTTTTTAGAAAGCAGTCGTTGAAAATTGAAATGCTTCCAAACATTAAGTTTCTATTTGTAGAAATTAGAAAAATTTAGGGTGTAAAACTGTTTGGAGGGACAAAAATACTCACTTTACTGACTAAAATTTAAAAACAATAAAATTTGGCATAACAAAAAAAAAAAAAGTATCATACTTGGTGAAATAGATGCTAGCTTTTTATTTGTAATGTGCAACATAATGTAAAGCTTATTTCGTACAAATTTTGACTGAAAGTTGCGAGCTTAATTCAAATATTTACTGAATAATGAGTGAAACCTTTTTTGATACCAGGAAATACAAAGAGAAAAACATCTAAGTTCTACATTTTTAGTTTGAAAAATATTTTAGTAAAACCTAGGACACATTTAGAAGACTTTTATTTACTAATCAGAATATTTTTGCATGTACAGAAACTAAGTTTACTTATACGTAGCTGCCAACATATCAACTTTAAAAATCTTACAATGCATGCCGTGGGTGTATTTGTACACTTTTTTAACCAACACACACCAAACCGTTAAAACTAAAAACATTATATTTTCAAATCTTTACTTGTAATTAATCAGCACAGAAAAAAAAATAATAATTTGAATTTTGTCATCTTGAATTCAAATCATGTTTTTCGCAATCACGAGTGTGTGTTTGTATGTGTGTGTGTGTGGGGGGGGGGGGGGGGGGGTATGTGTATGTGTGTAGGCATGTGTGTTTGTGTCTGTGTGCAATCATGAGTGTGTGGGTAGTTGTGTGTATGAGTGTTTGTGTGCGTGGGGGTGGGGTATGTGTATGTGTGTGTAAGCATATATGTTTGTGTCTGTGTGCAGGCATGAATGTGCTGGCAGTTGTGTGTATTTGTGTGTATGTGTTGGTGTCTGTATACATGCGTGTTTGTGTATGTGTGTGTATGGTGGTGTTTGTGTGTGCGTGTGTGTTGGTGTGTGTGTATGAGTGTGTGTGTGTAGGATATGGACGCAACCTTTTCGCTAGAGGAGCAGCATCGTGAGGCCGGCCGACGCGACGGGTGGTGCTGGCAGAGGGTGGCGCCGCGCTGGTGGGAAAAATGATAGCACGCCAAAAACAGTCAAATGAAAGCAATAAGCAATCGTGACTGCTCAAAAAAAAAAAAAAAAATCGAATTTTGTCATCTTGAATTCAAATTTTGTTTTTTGCAATCACGAGTGTGTGTTTGTATGTGTGTGTGGGGGGGGGGGGGGGCGGTATGTGTATGTGTGTAGGCATGTGTGTATGTGTCTGTGTGCAGTCATGAGTGTGTGGGTAGTTGTGTGTATGAGTGTTTGTGTGCGTGGGGGCGGGGTATGTGTATGTGTGTGTAAGCATATGTGTTTGTGTCTGTGTGCAGGCATGAATGTGTGGGCAGTTGTGTGTATTTGTGTGTATGTGTAAGGGTCTGTATGCATGCGTGTGTGTATGTGTTTGTGTATGTGTGTGTATGGTGGTGTTTGTGTATGTGTTTGTGTGTGCGTGTGTGTTGGTGCGTGTATGTATGCGTGTGTGTGTGTAGGATATGGACGCAACCTGGAGACTGTTTTCGCTAGAGGAGCAGCATCGTGAGGCCGGCCGACGCGACGGGGTGGTGATGGCAGAGGGTGGCGCCGCGCCGGTGGGAAAAATGATAGCACGCCAAAAACAGTCAAATGAAAGCAATAAGTAATCGTGATTGCTCAAAAAAAAAAAAAAAAAAAAAAAAAAAAAAAATGGATTCACAAAAGAGAAACATAGGATTACAACAAGCAGTTAGTTTCAAAAAGGCAGGCCTGTGCATTTAAAAATTTAAGAATACAAGTGTGCACTTTTAAAATATTGTCTAATATTTTTCTGTAAGATGCATCATTTAATATTAATCTTTAAAAATATTCTTTTGGAAGAAACTAATAATTTGCTGTATTATCTTACTTTTTCTTTCGTAAATTAATGCAGACAGCTGCTTTTGCTGAAAATACTTTAACTGGAACTTAAGCTTTCTTAAGTTGCTGACTTAGCAACATTCAAAAATTTTATTTCAATAACTTATTCAAAACAAAAGTTTTTTTTTTCTTTTTTGTAAGTTCTTAATGATTAAAATGTTATCCAGGTTATTATCAGACAGATAACTGCACAGCTCCATCCTTGTCTTTCTGACACTATTGAATATTCTTTTGCACTCTGCATCGCTATGAGGTATGGCTAGAATGGAAAGCATAGAAAAAAGGAGAGCCTTTCATACTTCAATGAACCATTGACATCAACTAATTCCTTCAAAGCAGCCTATTTTTTATCGATTCTCTACCTTTTTAGCACAACATCGGGCAAATTATCTATTTGTACAGAGCGAAATTCACTTCAGTGCTTATCTTAGGCTCTTCATCTGCAGTTTCTCTATTCTTCTGAAGCAACATAACAGGAAACTCATAGAGCAATACCAGAGATCTAAAACCTAATTATCTTACAATTATGCCATTAGATCTTACAAACTTACAATACTTCCAAAAATCTTACAATGTAAGGCTAAATCTTACAAGTTGGCAGCTTTGCTTATACTGCAAGAACTTATGATGAAAGTTAAAGGCAGCAAATAAAGACAAGTTAAACATAATGTATTTTTTCTCATCTTGAAATGTTACACAAATGTAGTTGTCATGCATACCTTATTGCTCTGATATTATCTTTATCTTACCTTACACTTTGGACAAAACTAGGAAAATTTTCTAAGAGATTTTTTCAATGATGATGAAATGCAGAGTATTATAACAGTGTAAAGCATAATTAATGGTTGTATAAATTTAAAGATAAAACATCCAAGCAATGCTCCTGTGCTGCCAACAGGTCCACTGGATGGCTTAAATGATAATGCTCAAAACCTTCTACAAGGGAGGCGTTTACTTGGATGCACAGCCTTCGGTTAACTGTTAGAACTGGCATGGAATTGGACTTCCTGTAACTGGATGACCGATAGCTTGGCATTTTTATGTTCTTTTAATAGAATGGGTAAGTTTTCTGTTTTCTCTCTTTAGGCAGGTCAGAGATCGGGGGTTGGTAGTACATGTCAGCATTTTCAAAAAAATTGTCACCTTTTACAATATTCGTTTAATGTTAACCAATACTTAGCCTACTACGCAGTTGAAATAAGCAAGTAAATTCTTGCTAATTTGATAAAAATGCAAATAGTTGCTGAATCTATCTATAGAAATTTTGATGTATGGAAACGATCTTATTTTATCATAAAAGTATCATAAAACATTAAAATAAAAGCTAATTTTCGTGTATGAAACCCAATTAAAAATTTACACGAGTATTGGATTAAATGAAAGTAGATGATAAAAAAATTAACAGAAATTATTTTTACGCCAACTATACATCTTCATATTCTTCGGCAATTCAAATTGATCGCAACATTAAAGGATTTTCATTTTAACAATGTGATCGGAGAAAAGCAAAAAATCAATCTACTTAACTTGAATGATTTTTACTGAAGCTAAGAAGACTAGAAATGATAATAAACAAACAAAAGGAATAATTTGAAACTGATTTTACAGTGTTACTGGTTACAGCTAAGATTTGAAATAAACTTGAGGGAATTTAAGAACTTCAGAACGGAACAACGACTCAACTACACACCCTTCAACCCCAGATTTCTTATGAGTTCCGTAGTAACCTTTAGTGAACATAATTTTCTCCTCTAACTTTCATTTTTCATGAGACAGTCTAAAGTGGAAAAAAATCTACGAATGTCTCGAATCTTTTTTTGATATATAGAGATTTTTTCGATACATAGAAACAATTTTTTGCTATAATGAACATAGAAATTTGTTGGGATTTCGATATATAGAAAATTTTGATATGTGGAAGTTCGATATCTGGAGGTTTGACTGTATATATATAATACAGTGATATACTAAAACATATACTTTCACTGAAGAAGAATGAAGAAACCTAAATACCTCAAGGGCTAAAACAACAACTGCAACTTGATTTTTTTGACTTGCAGCAACATCTTTCAATGAATGAACACCGAGTCCAATGGCTCTAGCAGGCGGAAGATCCAACCACACAGGATCTCGGATGCTATCTGTACAATCTTTTGATAGTGGATAAATTGCACTATTACCGTCACGAAGTACAGCTACTGTTTCGTTCTATAATAAAGACAATAGATAACTTTGGGGACATCACTGTAAATATATAAAAATGTAAGGGAATGAAAACATTTATGTTAAGAAATATAATAACTACAAAAACATTTAAAAATAAATAAAAAAGAATAATAAAAGGAAGCAGGCGAAAAATTTTAAGCATAACAGCTTACTTCTCCACTTATACCCAGTGAAATCAATCTTGTATCTTGACCAAGAAATGACTGAGTATCCGTTGGAAAAGGGCTATCTTGCGTTGCTTTTCCAGACGATATATTGTATAAAACATAGCTGAGACGGTCATTGTTTTTTACAACAGCATGAATACCTGTTAGAGAGGAAGCCATTAGAATGAGCTCTAGAATACGAATTTTAAATTGTACTACAAATATATGCAAACATATACCTTGTGCATCAACAGCCATAGTCAATATTGAGCTAGTATCTATTATGTTCACTTTTCTGGGTGACCGTTGAAAGCAATCAGGAACTCTTGGTGTGCTACCACTCTTAATGACTAAAAGTTCATCTTTACGCAGAAGACGACATTCTTGAAGAAATGCACTCAAGTCATCAGTTCCAGAACCAAGCTGCGTTTGAGATGAGTTGCCATTGTTGGTTGAATAATCTCGATTACTACTAGATGCAAAGCGAACTGCAGCATACACACCATCAACCTACGTATGCAAACAATTTCTCAATCAAATAAAGCTATGCATAATAAAAACTGGGCTATAGTCAAATGAATTTGAGACATTTTTAACAAATGTATGTAGCAAATTAACCGGCAAAAAGAAAGGTAATTAAAATCATTTGTGCTGATATGAAATATGAAAATTTACCTTCACAACTTTTCCCACTGGAGCATTTTTTACATCTTCGACAAAAATAACATCTTTTAGAGCCCAGGCTTCTTCCTCCTTTTTATCTCCATCATCCTTTGCTTGTACACTTGAACGATGCTTGCGCTCTAATAAAAAGTATTTTGATTTAAATAATGATAAAAATCTATCAATAACACAGCACATTAAAGACCAATTTGTAATAAATATAAAAAATGTCTTAATACAGTCCACTCTAATAAGCTATGTTACAATGCTTTTCTCTTGATTTTCAATAAGTTAAAAGCATTTGTCTTGCGGTATGTATCATGGAAATTTAAGTAATTCAACTGGCAAAAAAAAATGCCACAGCATATTGTTGCCTCAGAGCAACAGTAATATATCTAATGCCAGAAATAACACTAAGATATTTCACTGTTGCTCTGAGGCGACAATATGTATCTTTCATTATGATTAAGATTGTTATCTTTTAATAGTATATTCACCCTATATTATTTTTATCTCGTTGCTTACTACTTAAAGATTTGTATAAGAATTGAGTGCTTACTTACGGCATTCCGCCGCATGTTATATCAGTAGGCATCCTTTAAACACCATCCATCAAAGTTAGAGTTCGAATACGTACTTCCATGTTTTCGCCATTGGTGGCGCCCTCGTCACGATCTCTCATGAGCGGGAAAGTTGTAGAAAGTTCCAGAAGCTGTTACATCGATCATACTTGGTATACGTGGACCAATGAGCATTGAGCACGTCGTTTTGAACTTCTGTTCTTAAGGGGGGAATCACCGTTACCTTTGGTGCGATCGGGCAATTGATCTCCGTCCAAGTATGTGATCTGTTAGCCATCAGAGCCATGTGAAGGCTTGTTTTCAACCAGTTTGGAAGATTGTATCAACGTGAGTAAGGCAAGGAAGGATAGTAGAATGTTCAGCCTATCTCCAAGTTATAAGATGCTTAGTTGAATTTCTCCACGTTGGTAATATAAGATTTGACTTTCATCTAGTCATTTTTGCTCACTACTTGAAAGTTTTTACTCAAGGTTGTAAACAGGATTAGTATTAGGCAGCAAATGTAGGGTATGATATAGTGCAATATTTAAATATTTTTCCTGCTATTTAACATTTTTGCCTCAATAAAGACTTTTGTTGTCTTACATAATCGATTCTTCCTTGCAACTTTTGGCACAATTACACTCACAATGCGTGAGTATTATTTTAACAATGCAACAAAGATAAAAGCAAATGAAACATCACTTGAATGTAGATATTGTTATTTTAACACAGGCAAATAAAGCTTTTTAACAAAATTTGAAGTACGAGAGGTTGTTTTTAAGTTCGCGGAATGGAGGACAAGGAGAGGAAATAAAAATGCAATATTATTTTTCTTTTTCAATACATTTACCTGCAACTCTAATACGAGGTCTGATCGAAAAGTTGCAGGACTTTTGAAATTGCGCGGGAACAGAGAGTGCTAGAGACTTCCGGTTGGCAGCATTGTTTAGAGTAAGTCTTCCCGAGCACAGCTGTTGTTTCATAATATTGATAACCTTCTCCAAACGGAAGTTACAGCTGTTTTACTGAAGCCACTTCTTTGTTTCTAGCTTTTTCGTAATGGACAGGAAAGTAGAGCAGCGCGTTTGCGTCAAATTTTGCGTGAAATTGGGCAAATCATTCGTGGAAACTTTCCAAATGCTTCAGGTGATGAAGTGATGAGTCGTTCACGGTATCATGAGTGGTTCAAACGGTTCAAGGAAGGCAGAGCTTCAACGACAGATGACCCTCGTTCAGGAAGACCTACAACTTCAACTGACGATGCTCAAGTGGCCAAAGTGAATGCCCTAGTGCGTTCCAATCGACGTTTAACGATTGGAGAGATGGCAGAGGAGTGCTACATCTCATTTGGGTCATGTCAGGAGATCCTGACCGAAAAATTGGAGATGAGAAGGGCTGCAGCCAAATTCGTTCCACGTCTGATGACAGAGGATCAAAAAGCGCACCGCCTGGAGGTTTGTCAGGAGCTCTTGCAAATGGCCAGTTCCGACGAAAACTTCTTGAAAACCATCATCACAGGCGACGAGAGTTGGGTTTATGGCTACGAAACGAAGGTGCAGTCGTCCCAGTGGAAGTCAAAAGGCTCACCAAGACCCAAAAAAGCTCGTCAGGCGAGATCGAACGTCAAAGTGATGATCACTGTTTTCTTTGATTCGAAAGGTGTGATCCATCATGAATTCCTCGCACAAGGTGAAACAGTCAACAGATTTCGCTACCTTGACACCCTGAGAACTTTGCGTCAAAAAATTAGGCAGAAGGGGCCTGAATTGTGGGCGACAGGCAAGTGGTTTCTCCACCATAACAACGCGCCCTGTCACACCGCCCTCCTCATCCGCGATTTTTTGGCCAAAAACAACATGACAACCCTTCCCCAGCCCCCTTATTCACCTGATCTGGCCCCCTGCGACTTCTGGCTGTTCCCCAAGCTGAAGTAACCGATGAAGGGACAGCGATTTCAGACGATAGAAGAGATTAAAGAAAAAACGCGGGAGCAGCTCAACAGCATCCCCGAAGAAGAGTTTTCTAGGTGCATGGGACAGTGGAAACACCAGTGGGAGAAGTGTATTTCCTCCAGAGGGGAGTACTTTGAAGGTGATAAGTTAGAATAATTGTTAAAAAATTTTAATAAAGAATTATTGAGAAAGTCCTGGAACTTTTTGATCAGACCTCGTACACTTCTCAGATCTATCAATTAGTTTGTTTACTTTCATGAAAAAATGTTGAATCTTTCTCTGAAAAATACGCTGAAACTGCTTCTGTTACTTATTCATCGCTTGTAAATTTCTTCCCACGAAGTTCCTTTTTCATTTTGGGGAACAGATAATAATCGCTTGGGGCCAGGTCTGGACTAAAGGGTGGATGATTTATGATATCAAAGCTTACTTTATGCAGGGCAGCGAACGCAATACAACTCTTGTGAACTGTAGCATTGTTATGAAAGAGCAACACACCTTTCCACAATTTTCCTATTCTTTTTTCTTTGATTACATCTTTTAGCTGTTCTATTATTGAAGCATAATATTCTCCCGTTATAGAGACACTTTTATCTTTATAATAGATCAATAATATTACTTCTGAATCCCAAAAGATTGTCGCCATGAATTATCCAGATGATTGTGTGACCTTAAACTTCTTGGGCAGGGCTGTGCCTTTTTTATGCCACTGCATGGAGTCTTGCTTAGACTCAGGTTCATAATAATGTACCCAAGTTTCATCAGTAGCTCAGTAACAATCCGGGTCAATACACAATCCTTATTCTCGCTACAGAGGTAAAAAAAGCACGTGACCATTCGATGCGCTGCTGTTTTTGTGGTGGCGAGAGCATTCTCGGCACCCATCTCACACTGACTTTTGTCATGCCAAGATGATCACGTAGGATTTTAAAAATGATTATGTCGGATACTCCAACCATTTCTGTGATTTGTTTCTTCTTCAGAGGATCATCTTCCAGTATAATTGTTTCTACTTTTTCAACAAGTTCCGGGGTGGTCACATAGATAGGCCGCCCCGGCTGTGGGTCATCTTCAAGCGACTCTCTGCTTTGCTTAAAAAGTCTATGCCATTTATAAATCATGATTTTCCCAGGGCAAAAGTCCTGTAAACAAATGACATCTCTTCCATAACATTTTGAACAGACTTTCCTTGTTTAGTCAGGAACTTTATAACAATGCGCTGCCCTGTTCGATTTGTTTCATATTTCAGTTTTCTCCCAGACTGAGTTGTTTGATTGGCGATAGTTCAAAGTCTAATGAAGCAGTTAAGGATAAAACTTGCCGTTTACACTTACACTGAGTCACAGAGCAGGCAACAGCTGAAAATATCTCCCCCAATTACTTCCATCCCCTCCATTCCATTCGGCAGAAGTAAAAACGCACCCTCGCAGAATTAAAAATGTACCCTCGTAGTTAAAAGAACTGGAAGAAGAGTTACCATTACAGGCCGAGGACTGCTGATGGCCTTTGAAAAAAGTGACAAAGGTGACAAATTTGAAAACAAAGGTGACTAGAAGGAAAGGTGACTAGAAGGTGACAAAAAAGTAACTAAAAGGTGACCAAAAGCAATTTATTAAGAACTCAAAAAATAGAAAAGGATTATCCCTTTTTACTGACTTTTACCAAAATAGCCTATATATTTCTTGTAAAGATTTCTTTACAATTTTGGAAATGAATATTATAGGGCTAGAAGTAGTAAAATAAAAATTTTAAGACATTTTCAAAAAATTTTCAGTGTAAACTCTATGTAACATTATATATATATATATATATTTAATCAGCATAATAAAGCTTGAAATTGTGAAGTAAAAAGCAAGATGATGCATTTCTTGAACATATAATTTATGTTATTCAATCACGTTTTTAGTATTGTTTTTTTTCTCTTTTTTTTAGCTTGTTGAAAAATTATCAGCATTCTGTCTTTTTTCTTAGTAAATACAAAGCATAAATATTAAATCGAAAGTCTTGACAGTAGAGAATAACTGAGAAACCAATTTGAAAAATCAGACTTTAACAAAATGATAATTGTACTTACAATGCAAAAATAAAATGATGAAAATATCATTTCATATGTCTGAAAATGTTCATGATTTTTTCTTTCTTGTTTTATTTATTTTTTATTTTTTTAACAAGCTCTGAAAATATTCCATGACATGTCCATGGGAGGTAAAAAATGTAGTATTAAATCAAGTCATTAATAATTACAAATACAAAAGTGACGACCAGCAACAGGCTCTGGGCCCAGCTAGACTGGTCCTAGTCAATTTGCAATCCCCAACTTATCAGGCTTAGGAATAAAAAAATAATACCGAATAAGCAGGAATGCTGTCATGGTCTCTTCTGATTTGATCAAAATAGGGGTGATAAAGATGTGAGGGTATTTTTTTTTTTCAATCGGGACTCATTTGTTAGATGCGTTGGTTGGCTTTTTTTTTTAAACATAAATTTATTCCTTATTGAATCTAGGAAAATAATATCGCATTTATCAAAAATACTGTCGTAGTGCATTTTGTTCCAAATCAACTAGGTTTACAGCAGTTTTTTCTTCCAATTCAATAAATAACTAAACACTAACCGCCACTTATAAAATCTCTGGATTATAAAATCAGCAGCTTTTTGAAATGAATGTGGAAGAACCAAATCATTACATTACAAAACCATGTTAAAACCGTACTTTAATAAAATCAATCTCGCCGTTACATAAAATAAAGCTTTTGGCTAGCATTTGCTTCTAAAAGCTTTATTTTTACTGGAACTAGCCATATAAAGCATTGAAACCTAAAAAAAAAATTTCGGAGATTCTCTGAGACGCACCAAAAAAAAAAAAGAAATGTTAAGAAATGTTTACACAGACCAAGTTCACTTCGCACTTGCGCAGCAAAAATAAAACCCAAACTAACCATTTCTATGCAAACACAAAGTGACACTATAAACACAAACCAAAACTTTTCACTATTCCGCGCTCAAAGAAGACATCGAGGCACGCCTCCTTAACCCATCACCCCTTTTTCAAATCGAACCACTTGTGGCTGCTTAGTCGCGACTTTCAAAGTCAGTAATAGTAAAACAAGCAAGTAACGCGCCTGGCTAGAAATGAGCGTGAGATTCAGAGACTTCAGATGATGTCATTTGATAAACCCGGAAGACAACTTGCATTCGATGACCACTCACTCAACAAAGAATTCCCGGATTTTCCGGTAGCAAGCTATTTTTCTTAAACAACAACAAGGTGGGGGGGGGGGGGGCATATTTAATGCTACTTTTTTAATAATTTCACTGTTAACATTCAGATACTTTTCAAGGATTTACTTATTTAAAAAAAAATCATAAGACATTTCAAGAAAGGTGAGAAAGGTGACAAAAGTTGCAAAAGGTGACTAAAAGTAACCAAATTTTCAAAAGGTGACTAAAGTTGAGAAAGGTGACTTACTCCTTGGCCTGCCATTAAGATATGCTTTTTACTTGAGTAAATTCTCTTTTGCATTTTTTTTTTCTGTCATGCACTTTTTAAGGACTGAAAGACTTCATTAACTTTTCTTGTAAAGTCTAACATTAAACAGTGTTCGGAGAGAAAAATTGAAAAACTTCATTTCCAACAAATTATATATTTATCAGAATAAGCATAAAATGAGATGCCAATGTAGATGAGTAAATAAGAGCTAAAGATTCCCTAACAACCACATTTTAACGTATTCCAAGAGTTTTTTAAACTATGAATTAAAATAACAAATGGAAAGAGACAAAACCAATTTTCAAACTCAGATTCACCACAGATCACTACAAGCTTTCTATCTATAATTAATTATATTAAGATTGTGTTTAACATTCTATAATGAATTCTGTTCATTTAAGCTACTAACTTATGCCTAATTTTAATAGTGTTTCATAAAGAATGGTCAGGTATTTTAACACTAATTTGGTTTTTGCAGTACATGCATTTAATTTTTTTCTGTAACTTTATTCCTTTAGCAACAGAACCTTATTTTTGAACATAATAAATGAAAAATACATATAGCATACTGGAAGGTAGAGGACTAGAAGCAGATTCACTGCATGTTGATGAAGCAGGAGAAGGAGGAGGGGGCATTTCTTGTCTGTCAGCTTTATTTTCAATTTTTACAACATCTTTACTTTCTCTTTCACTTCTCTTTTCACTGCAGAAAAAATATTCAACATAATTAATTTTTTAAGCAGCAAAATAAGATTTTTTTTTTGCATGTTCATTAAAAATTTACCTAGATCCAGGTGGTAAAATTTTAAAATGGCAGGTGTCAGTAAGATTCCATGCAGCAGACATTAACTGTCCTACTCTTGGCACATTTCCAGAATTAGTAAAAGCAAGAGCTCCAGAATGATACATTGGACTATTTCTCATGCAAACCTACAAAGTAGAGAAATGCAACATTAATTTCAAAACATTAACCCTTTCCAGTAGCATATATTTCATAAAAGGGGGGGGGATCCCCTATTTAATCATGTTCTTTTTTAAATATAAAGTTCTTTTAAAAAATATTTTGAAAGAATATTTAAATGGAACAACTACTACATTTACTATTTTGACATATACTTTTCACTCTAGGGTCCCCCATACCTACCACTATTTGTGGTTTAACCAGTTGGATAGCACCCTGAAAACTTCTCTGATATGCCAAATTAAGAGAGTGCAACCATATTTTATAAAGTTACGATAAAAAAACTAAATTCTAAAACTAAATATAGTATGAGCCAATGCTAAATTTAATAAAACAAAAAATCATTTTTGCCATAGTTTTTCACATACTCCTCAGGAAAAGTGTCGGTATCTGAGCCTGATGAATCTACGCTGTAGTTCTCATTGAGGTCAAAATCATTGTTAAAAAACTACCTTGTATAAAATTTATCAAAAAAAAGAAAAAGAAAAAAAAAGAGCAGAAATGTAAAAAATGTGACTACCCATGAAAAACCCACATCATTTAAATCGTGCATCATTTGTAGTTATATACATTCAAATTGCTCATGCCTGAAATGAGGTAAAAAAATACAGGACAAGTAGTCGTTAACGAAAATGATAAAATAGGTATTATCATACAACTAGAAAATGAACTCTGCTTTAAGTAACAAATTCGATTTTTCTTCATAAATTCAGTTCCGACTTCAAAAATTCAGTCCAAAGAGTTTAACAGACCAGAGAGAGTAGTTTTAAACTTTTGTAAAAGCACTAAAAGTGGAATTTTTTTTGAAGAATTTGAAGACTTAAGAGTAATGTGATATAGTAATCACATATATTTTCATAGATTCGCATTTTTATTTCCTGGGTTCGCATTTTCTATATAATGGTGTCTTTTCAGATTTTTTTGCGGCCATGTTTTGCCTTCTTCTTCCCGCGATGCATTGTTCTCCCGCCTTTTTCGCTCATTGGCGGTAGGAATGTTCGGGTTCGGTGATGTCATTTTCCCGCGTTCCCATTCGCTGCACTAAGTGACGCCGCGTATGAATATCTGCTTTTTACGCTACCCGCGTGGGGTTTTTGCTGGGATGTTTAAAAAAATTTTGTGAGTAGTTGAGTGCTAGAGGTGATATGCGACGGAGCATGGTTTCGTGAGGAGCGCGGACGCTTCACCTGAAAAAAAGGTCATACGAAATGACAATGATGGTGATGAGAAATCTTGATGCATCTGCTTGCAAAATGATGTGAATAGAGAAATAATCACACAGGAACCATAGAGCCCTGTTTCTTACAACAAATGACGGTTTAGTTCCGAATTTGGCCCATTATTTAGCCAAGATTTTACTTCAAAATTGAAAGATGTTCGTGTCCATGTTGAAGTAGCTCCGATCCCGCACCGACGAAAATCATGTTTTTTTACATTTTGACCCTTGTTTAAGATCAAGGTGGCAGGCGATGTACCTGTATCTGGTGATAATAGAAGCGGTATGTGCGGTCGACTCGGAATTTTGTTCTGACTCCCGCTGCGCCATTTTCTTCGTAAGAAAGGAGATTCACACCTTCTTCGCCGTGGTATGGTAGCCAGCTCCATGTTGGTTTTACATCATCTCCATCACTGATGTCACTAGGATGAATTTTTTGGCTGCAACAACAAGTCACGCCGTTTTTTAGTCCCCCCATGTGCGATGCACATCCCTCTGCTGTGACAACCAGAATCCCTTCAATAGACTGGACTTAGAACTTAACCTACCTGGTTTTTTTTTTTTTTTTTACATTTTATCTTTTTAAATCCATTCCATGTTCTGCAAAGTTTTGATTACTCTACGGGAGCTCCCAAGGATCTTGGTATTCGTCGTGTAATTGATAATCATCAGAATAAATCTTCACATGTGACGCGCAAAAATTGTGGTTATTTTTGTGTTAACAACATTGGGGTAAGTCAAACTTTTTCTCTTTGAGTTCTACGTAGGCGCCAAACATTGAGACGTCCTGGAGTTTTGCGGAAACACTTTGAATACGATCGGCCTAAAATTTTTCCGCATTGTGTTTTTTGTTTAAGTTGGTGGTTCCTTTTCTAACAATTTGAAATTCAACCACTTTTCCACCACAAGTAAAAAAAAGACTTTTAGGGGGAAAAGGACAATTTGGGAGCATTGACTAATTTTAACTCAAGTAAGTTAATACTTCATACAATTCTGATAAATAATATATTTATACAACACATAAACAAAAATGTGAAAAAAAAAAAAAGTAAAGCCATACCATAGCACCAGTGACTATTTCAGAAGAATATGAATTTGATTGTTTTTTTGATTTCGCTCTAGCTTTCTCCCATAACTTCTTGCGTTGATAGAATGGAGCTACACCCCTGCAAAGAGAGGCAAAACATGTAATGTACTGAAACTAAGCTTAGTTATACTTTAAATTCAACTGGAAAACAAACACTTCAGCAGTCAATTTCACGAATGTTAGAGAAATGAATTGTAACTTTACATAAAAAGCATAAAAAATAGTTAATATTTACAGCAAAATTAACCAAGACATTAAATTTTAAAGATATTAGAAATTTCAAATAAGAGTTTGCTGAAATTCTTAATGCAAAACAAGTTTATTATTTTAACAACCTCTTTAACTGATGCAAATGACATTAAAAATGCTACACAAAAGGGACAGTAAATCAATAGAGAGTAGAATCTCATTTATCTATTCAAACCAAATTTCAGTTTAAAAAAAATATATTCACTTAAATATTGATTTTGCATTATAATAGTAAGAGCATAACTACAAATACGCCAAACATTCGCTTTTTAATTGTACTTAGTATTTTCATTAAATGTACAACTCCTGGTAGGTCTAAAAATAAATTATAGTGATCTTACGAACATCATGGGGTACTTGGAGCATCCGACTGACACCACTACAGTTGAACTACACTGCTGTACACGAATATCTCAAAAACTCATTCCTAAAGATACTGTGCTTCATCTTTCGACGGCAGTACAAATGATAAAGTATTTGTTTAAAATAATTCTATGTAATTTTGTTATAAAACATGGTCATCTGCAGCAATGAAAGATAAGTCTGCTCTTTAAAAAAGTTTTGTTTTTTATTTGTTGTTTCGTTTATACCATATGGATTGTCTACATTGCCTTTGGTCCCAGTTGTCCAGATAAACAAGGTTGTACTGTTCATCCAGTCAGTAAGATTATAACAGATGAAAGATGACACAGAAAATTTTTGCGAAAAGAGGCAGAGTTTTTTTTTTCATAAAATGGATTGTGAAAAAATGCTAATTTTATGACAGGGATATTGAAAGTGTCAAGTTTTTTCTTTTTTTTATTGAAAAATTAACAAGAATAAATTAACACAAACACCAGGATTGGTAAAAAACAAAGTTTTTTTTTTGTTTAAACCAGGTTTTTTTGGTTTAAACCGGGTTTATTTGGTTTAAACACTATTTGTAAGAGAAAAAATTTTATTTTAAGAAAATCATGAAGATTTTATCAATTAATTGTTAAGGAATGTTTAATATTCATATTTGTACCTAATATCTTTGTAATTAAAATACTGTTTGACAATCTTTAACTGTTATAAAAGGTACAATACGTAAATAAGCCTTGGTATACATAATTAAAGAAATAATTTACTGTGATAGTTCAGACATTATTAATTACAATTAACCAAGAATAAATTCTTGTAAATGAATTTCCTCATAATTATAGCTATCTACGACAAATAAGAAAATAAAAGCAAAATTAAAATCATGCATTCTTACACATGTATTCTGCAGTCTCTACAAATTTAAAGATTTAAAAAAAAAAGTCATAAATCATCTAATTTATAAACCTAATGTATCAGTGACAAAGATTATAGAAGCAGGACAAGTTAGGTTTTAAGAAAATCATTGTTTTCCATAGCGTACAGTGAGTAGAAAAATAAATTAGTTTGTGTGTGTTGTGAACATGGTCTCTTCAATTCGCTCTCTCTCCAAAAGTTGATTTATGGAAAATGTGAAAAAGAAGAAGTGGCGAAAAACCTCTTCATACACTCAGTGTCATCAATATCTGTAAGTCCATTCTTAAGCATGTTGCACCATTTCACGATAGCTTAACGCGACATTGCATTTTCACCATACACTTGATGCTACTACACATAAATTTCAGTGCAGTTGCACCTTTTTGCCCACAAAATTGAACCACTCCATGCATTTCCAATTTGGATGCTACTTGCAGCTGTCGAGACATATTTGCGACTGATAATCCGAAAAACTGAACTTGTCTTGTTGAAGCCACTACGTCACACAATAAAGGTACATGTCTGAAGTATTGTTACAAAATTTCATCGAAATTGTCTTAGACGGAACAGATTTACGAAGAAGTGCAACTAACGTTCTGACTGAAAAACTTTTTTTTTTCTTGCAATGCCTGCATCATCTATCAGAGATGCAAAAAGCGCAGATATAAGCACTATGTTTTGCCTGCTCTAAGTGTTCTTGGACTGCTTTAGTTATTTTTTTCCTCGTCATTTTAATATTCTAGGGTTAAAATTGATATACACTTTGCATCACTTCAATGGTACATAATCTATCTCAATGAATTTTAAAGAATCAAGCAAATTAGGTAGTAAATGAAGTTTTGGTTGAAATATGCTTTTTTGGACTATTTTTAAATGCAAAAGACTGAAAAATAATGATAATTGAATGAATAATAAAAGAGCTTCTTGGCTTTTTTTCCATGTTATTTTAGAAAAACTTAGTTGGTCTGCCTAGTATATTTATGTACCTAATAGAAAAGCTGCATTGATTAAAAAAAAAAAGAAAGAAAGAAAGAAAAAGAAACACTATTTAGCAAACTTGCATTACTTTAAAGAATATAAGTTTCTACATGTATTAAATCTGTAATTTACCTAAAAAGCTTTTCGTTACTTTGCATCAATTATTTTGCTTTTTGAAATAATTTTATATAATTAAAAACTGAGCATATGTATCTATGTATGTACCAATGTATGTAACTATGTATCTATGTTGTCATCTATATCTAAGTTTCTTCTCCCGAATGACAGTATACTGACCATCGAACCAGGTATCAATGGATTCGTAATCTCCCCGTCTTTATGTTTGGCTATTTAACATAGTTCTCTGATAATAATTAGCGGAGATATATATCAATTAAAAACTATTAGTTATAACACTTAGATTTCGACATAAAATCCCTAAGGCGTTCCCTTATTCAAAACATTGTTCAGTGCTTCATTTCAACTTTCCGCAACAATGCTTTTATTAAAATTTATAGCGTGAAGAAAATCATTGAGACGAAAGATCTGTTGCCATTTTTTGTATCGAATATGAGCAAATAAAATTCTGGATTTTGTTTTTTTAGGCTGCTCCTGTAATTGGAAGAGATTTAAAATGTTTACTTTATGGTTATTTTTCCGAAATCTGCCACAAAACTTTACTAATTATTTCTTTTTTTGTTCAAACCTAGCTAGTATGTAAAATTTATGAAAAAATTTGGGGAAAAACAATGAAGTTTTTCAAAAAAAAAAAAAAAAAATTTTCGAAAAAAAAAAACCCACGTGGTTTTAAAAAACAACAACAACGTCGTTAAAAAAAAACCACTGGGTTTAAACCAAACAACCCTGCTAAAAACAACGCATTGAAAACAAAAGTTTCGCCCTTTCAAGAGCCTACAATCTCTCCAATGTTAGCAACGAATCTTTCAGTATATGCTAATACAGTAGAAACTCATTAATTTGGATTTATAGTGAGTTCAAGTACTCCAAATCAATGAAAGTACAAAATAAACTATAAATTGAACCAAGGTACAAGAACAAGCTACTGTACACAGTAAAAATTGCATTTTGGATTCAAGAGAATGAAATATAAAACTACAGATGAGAAAATTACAAAAATACAAAATATGGCCAACAAAATACAATATTGAGCTAACTCGCCTGTTATTTATATAGTGTATACATCAAAATGGTAGTTTGGATTAAGTGAAGTTTGGTTTAATAGGGTTCGAATTAATGAGGGTTTACTGTAATTTTGCTTTAGACCTGGCTTTGGGGCAGTAACTTACAGCTTAAAGAACTGACTAAGAAAAAGGCAGAACCAATGAGTTTTAAGATTTTTTCATAAGCATTTAAAAATCATATAATCAAACTGCTACTTACAAAAATCAAATGCAAAATTTCCATTTAAAAGATCGTCAGTTGCTCAAGTATTATTTTCAACATAAATTTTCTTTAAATAACATAAAAAGCTGATTAGAAAAGAAAAAAGAAAAAAAAAAAAACACACACACACACACACACACACACAACAGTCCTTAAATGAGAAAAATTAGATTCATAAGCTTTTTGAAAGATAGAAGAAAATTAATTTCAACACAGAATTATTTACTTATGATATTTTAAAGTTTTTAATAAAGAAAAATACTTTACCACCAATATATTGCACCAGATTCCAAACGGACACATGAATACAAAGAACAGACATGAAGAGATGTTATTTTTTCCATTTGAAATTCAGAAAACACCTGAGCAGCATGCTCTAATTTAGAAGATACAGCTGACAAAGTTTCATCTAACCATGTGGCACATTTTCCACTCTCAGTTACAACAGTTGCCCTCACAGAACATGCCGAGAGAAGAACTATTTTCTCACCATTTAATCCAAGAATATTTGTTTTTGGATGAAAAATTCCAGGAATCTATAAAAGATAGGCATAGAAACAAAATGTGTCAATGTTTCATACAGAAATTGAAATTTAATAGAATGCTTAGACAAGACTTTCACAAAAAGAAAGCAATATGTTCAATACATTTAATTAATGAGCAATAGAAAAGGGATTCCAACTTTAAAAATCAGCAATAATATAAAAAGTTCATAAGATAATGAGTTAAATAATAGAGACATTCATACAAGCAATAGCTCAATTTCTATAAAGAGTGATTATTTGTAAGGGTTGACATTTTTGATTTGGCTAAAACTAATTTCAGATGTTCATTACACTCTCACAGCTAAGAGGGAATATCAGCATTTATGGAAAAAGAAATTTTAAAAAATAACTGCAGAGTAATGGTTATTTTTTGGTGAGAGGTTAAAAGTTTAACTTTTGTGTAACAATCAAAACATGGCGAGTTAAAATTTCAATTTCAGTGTCCCTGTGGGAATCATTGTATAAATCCAAACAGTACATTGTCATTTGCTCTCTAAAAAAGCATTCTCTGACCACTAGACTGTCTAGTGGTCAGGGAAGTCGGACTGTGATGGGAAGATCTCGGGTTTGAATCCCAGCTCGGGAATGGATGTACTTTCTCTCTCCTGTCATTGTCCTTTCTTTGTGTGAATGTGTTGTGCTGTAAATGGTTGTCTACTCTATAAACGGGTCATGGCATGTGTGTATTGGGGGAAGTCGGACTTCTCACCAAATTACAGTACAGTTGGAAAAGTGAAGCACCGCAACCCAAATTGCCAGCCTAGCTGGCACAAGACAACAACAGTACACTGTTAAACAGTGACTGAGGTTAGCAATTTGTAATCCCTTTTTTATACTTCATCAATAACAAAGTTAAGAGCCTTTTGCATTTTATTCATATACAAAGAGTAAACCAACTTTACAGAAATGAAAAACAGTTGAATAGTTTTAATAACTAACAAAAGAGACAAAATTTAACATATTCCATCATCATTAACATGTTTTAATGACCTTTTTAAATTAAAAATTTAAAAAACCCCGACTGAGTCGCAAATATAGAATCAAGAGGGAAGATTAAAGATCCTTTTAAAAGCCTTATACTATTAAAAATCAATTACAAGTATTTTATTTGTTAACAAATAGAAACTGGCAACAGATAAAAAATTTATATCATTGCTTTTAATTCCCCTATCAGCCAACAATAAATTGAGTTATCAATCGCTTGAAAAAGGCTTAGCTGTATTTAAAATCTGCTCGAAAAAAGCGTTATAATTCGAATTCTATATAACATGGAAGTTTCAAACACTTCTATCAGATACAGAAAAAAACTCTTTATTTTGGTACTAAATTTAAAATTTTTAAATATGTTTTCACTGCAAAAATTTCAAAAACCTTTCAGAGGTTTTTAATTAATATCCTCGTTAATTAATGTCATCCAAAGACGCAACCTAGCTAAGGCACAACCTTCTCTTGATCAACTCTCCTTCCAAACAAAAAAAAAAGTTTTTCAAAATCGGGCCATCCGTTTAGGCACTAGAGTGGCCACAAACAGATAATTTAAACCCCATTCCTTTGTCAGGCTCTGCAGACAGTTTTTAGAAAAAAATAGTAGGAAAAATAAGAGCAAAAATTTCATAAATAGAAAAATTATGCTTTAAAAAAAAGGAAAAAAAGGATAATAATATTCAAAAAAAGAAAGAAAATTGCAACTATATATACATATAAAATATCATATTTACAAATTTAACTATGACAAAAGAGCTACAAAGCTGTACCATGTTTATTAAACATACTACAATTAATGAAAACAATTAGAAATTTTATTCAAGATAAAAATATCAGGAAATTGTTTTGCTTAAGAGAATATTTTACTTATTTATTTCAACTAACTATTAAAGGTTTCGGTAGGGGATTTACTAGGGGGCGATGGGTGCAAAGTGACATTCATTGCGTCCGAGACCGTTATTTTCTGAAACCAATGATATGGAATTAAAGAAATTACTTGCAATTGCTACTATTTTAATCAAGTAAATTCCATAAATTTTGATTTAAATTAGTTTTAGATAGTAGTGTAGTTGAGGATGGACTATGTTATCTACTTTTTAAGTCTTACCCAAGCTCGCTCTTTCCCCCTTTTACTAAACTACAATCATTTTTATGTTTGTATCTGTAAGTGTCTTTCAAACTTTTTCTTCCATCACTATACTATACTGGTATGATAAGACGATGCTATGATTTAGATTGTAATGTGGAAATTCCGGGTAAAAACTAGTAGATTCAAATTTGTCCAATCCAAAAGTTGAAGTACATTTATTAAGAAGGACAAAGGAAATTTGAGTCAGTTTGAACTTTTTTGGGGTCTTCACAGGGATTTAGTTTTTGATAGCATTTCAACGCGCTCTTAACAGTTCAATAACTCCAATCACAACAAAATTGGTTTCTGAGCTCACTTAGATCATTTTAGAATGTGCCTTCTGACATTTCTATATCTAGTGGCGTAGCTAGGGTGGGGCAGAGGGGGCGGTCCGCCCCGGGGGGTGTACTTTTGGGGGTCGGCAATTCAGCACCTTCAATGTGAAAACAATTAAGTATGGGAATCATACTTTAAATCTATTATTGGAAGCAAAGAAAAAAAAAACCCTTTGAAATGTAAGGTTTTGATAAGACTGTACAATTGCGCTTTTCAGTGTTCAAAGTTTAAATATTTCCATAGTGAACCTCTAAACCTTTCTCATACTCTTTTCGTTCCCTAAGACAAGGTCTTTTCTTAAATATTTTTCAAAATTTAAATTTTGGAAAATATTTAAGAAAAGACCCTGACTTCCTAACGTCACCCAAAGGCTAAAACCGACTTCAGTTTTGATGAATTTTCGGGAGAGAACCCCTTCCCCCAAACGTTACTTTTAACTGCAATTTTTGAAGCAAATTTAGAATATTTCTCCGAGATTGGCACCTGACACCCATCCCCCTTTTTCTGGTAGAAAGAATATAGATTAAATTAGTTCCCCTTTACTTCCTTAAATGAAGTTTTCAATTTTAAGTTCAATAATTTTTGAGGGCTTTATGTATTAGATGTCTTAATGAAAAGGTGGCAAATAGGGGAATCGTCCGACAGAAACTGTAGCTCATTGTTGATTTTAGAATGCAAATTACACTCCCCCCGCCAAAAAAAGCGATGGAGAACCCCTCAAGCGCAGCGAAAATATCCTTCCAGAACAAAAGCCCTCAAAAAAAAAAAAAAAAAACAAAAAAAAAAACCTTCCTTAAAAATTCCCATGGCGCAATTTGTGCGATGGAACTCCCCCCTCCCTTCCTTTCCCGCCAGGGCACTCCGGTTAATTTGTATTTTTGTTTATTAGAGTTTATTATTTTACTATTATAGAGTGGTTTCTACGATTTTTAAGTAATGTTTTAAGTAATAGAATTTTAAAAAGAGAGGATTTCTTTGTCCCCCCCTTCCCCAAACACAACGCACAAAATGGTGGGACTTTTTACCCCTTCTTGTTGGAAGGGTAGGAAGTTATTGGCAACATATTTAACATTTTTTTGAGGGGGGGGGGGATGTTCGTGTTTTGTGTTTTTTTTTGCTTAGTTTTACTGTACTATTGGGAGGCAGGGCAAACAGAGCAGGGCTGGCAAGTTTCTGCCAGGGCGATTAAAACCACTGGTAGAAACCGGTTAAAACCGACATGGCAAAAACCACTTTCTGCCACATTTTCGGCAGAAACTGGCCAAAACTCTCAAAATGACAAAAAAAAAAAAAAAAAAAAAGAAATATTGACAGACAGTAGAAAATGCATGGAAAAAATAATTGTTAACCAAAGCAGTTTACTTTACAATATTATCACAATTCATAATCAAATGTTACATTGTTTGGACCCTGCAGTTGCTGCTTGGAAAAGGTGGTTCAAAAAATCTAAAGTTTCTCAATTTAATACGCACGAATAAGAAACTTTAGAATATTCTTGCAACAGAAGAGCTAGCAGGCAATGCATCAAGGAACAAGCAATATTCATGAAACCTTCAAATTGTATATTTTTTAAAACTGGTCCATCATGTAGTAACTAGGGTATTGGTAAAAATTCAACTAGAAAAATGAGTTTCAAGAAGTGGGGCCAATTTGTTTTGCAAAGCTGTGATATTAGGTACAAAATTTAGATAATATTGGGAAGTAAAATTTGACACTTTCTTCTTGAAGCACATGATAATTTCAATCACAAGCAACTTTGATGAAGCTTATTTGCGAGCACATTGCAAACAGTAATGCCAGTTTAATTCTGTATGTCACTCCTCTATCCTAAGAACCTATATGGTTTTTGTCCTTTGTTAGATTAATCCAAATATTTCGAGCAACAGCAATTGAAAAGTTCCCTTTCTGTACTAAATCCAGGGCACTAGCATAACATTTTATTCTTTACAATAATGAAATGAAGTTAATTTTTCAGTTTAAACAAATATCATTTAGTAATTACTTTAGTTTTTTAAGACAATTTTAAGTTTTTGCCAGTTTCTGCCACTGGCAGGGCAAAAACTAGTTTCTGCCGGCAGAAAGTCAACCCTGAAACAGAGACAGCTTTTTCTTTATCTGTAAGGTTGTTTAATTTACATAGCTGCAATCAATAGAGTAAAAGGAAATCTGTGTTTAAAAAAAAAAAAAAAAAACCTTACAGGCACAGGAGCAGTCTTTTTTTTAACTGTAAATTGGGGTTCCATAGTTTTAACCTTGAGGGGGAAAAAAAGCAGATAATCGGTGCATCATTAATTTTGCACTTTCATAGCAGATAGTCTGTGGGCAGTGGCGGATTTAACAGTGGGGGGGGGGGGGAGGGGGGGGATTGTCCCCCCAAAAGATTTGTAAATTCAAAAAAATTCGGGAAAAGGTCACCACACTCCCCCTTCCCCCAAACACATCACAAAAATCATCTACAAAAGTACTTTTACGACTTTAATTCCGAAAATTTTTCAGAGGAGAGTTCTTCAACCTCTCTCTCTGATGTCATCGAAGATGGTCAAAACTTTTCAATTATTGGAGCTTTAATTTCAAAAAATGGCGAGAATCGAAAACTTTTTCGAAAATGTCGTTATTGAGGGCATTCAATTATGTTTTTAGAACTTCAATTCCGAAAAAATTCCGGGGGAGAGCCCTCGATCTTGAGTCCTTCCCCTAACGTCAATGAAGACCCACTAACATTACGTTTTTAAAGTTTCAATATTGAAAAGTTGAGGGATGATAACTCCTGACGGCATCCCTTCCCTTAACACTACCAATTATGGTTAACCATCGCATTTCAAGGCTCCTCAACTTTGAACAATTTCTAATGGGGAGTTCCAAACTCCGTTCCTTCCTCCTACATCATAAAAGATGGCATACAACTGTGTTTTTGAGACTTCAATTTCAAAAAATTGCTGGAGAGTTGAGCCCATGCTTTTCTTTCCTCATCTTTCAACATCATTCAAAGATCGTCTAAAACAGCGTTTTTGAAATTCTTACATTGAAAAGTTTATGGAAAAAAATTCTGAACCCCATGTCTTCTGCTACGTCATCAAAGATGGCCTAAAATTGCATTTTTAGGACTTCAGTTCCAAAAATTTTTTTCCGGGGGAAACCCCCTAGTTTTTAGCATTAATAAAGATACATAAAATTGCGTTTTTGAAGCTCTAATATAATAAAATGACTGGGGAGAATTCCTGAATCTCATCCTTTCCCTTCAAGAACACAAAGATAGTAACCAATTGTGTTTTCGAAAATATACCCTTAAATTTCAAAAAATTTCCGAAAAGGGACCATCAAACTTCCCTTCCTCTTATTAACCACCAAATAGTCTAAAAAAATGGCATTTATAACCAAAGTTTTCGGGGAGAGCCTGCAAACACTCCTACTTATGCGCGAATATTAAACAATTGAACAACAAACAAATCCATAACTATCTCTACAAAAGCAATTTTAGTATTTCATTATGTTTGGTACGAATACTGGTAAAAAGAGATGCCATTTTAATACTGCAACCTTTCTTTTATAAGGAAAAAGTACAATTGAGGACCTGAATTTCTACTGGGGAAACTTCACGAGTCCTCAGACAAATCAAAAGTTGAAAGGTTTAGATTAGATATTAGAACCAGAATACTAGTATCGAAACTCTTTTTTTTTTTTTTCAATTTTTCATTCTTGTGTGTGTGTGGTACTCGAAACACTTATAACTTTCATTCAAACCCTTTGAACAATACACATTATTCCAAAAAATACAAAAAAACATGCTTCAGTTCTTAAAATTTTCTAAATTTTATTTTCATTAGTCCCCTCTCCCCCCCCCCCCACTTGCTGCATTACTCAATCACCCCTCCCAACAGGATCGTATGGATCCGTCATTGTCTGTGGATAAGGTGCACAAAAATATATTAGTATGGGAAAAAAAGCGGAAGCAAGAATATGCATTGAAAAAAAAAAATAGGAATAAATAGGAAAAAACAGGAAAAATTTTAAAAATTTTAAAAAAGTCGGAAAATAGGAAAAAATAGGAGGTCTGCGGACCCTGCTTTGTGTGTCGGGGGTTAAAAATATATAAGAATAAAAGATCAAAAAATTTTTTTTCACTTCATTTTACAAAACTTGAACTTACATTTGTCCTAATGTAGTAAAACATCAAATTTTAAAAAGGAAAATGCATTTTGAAACATAGGGATTCATCTTACAATGTTTGAATTAGAATTAGTAGCATTCACTTTTTAAACACAAAAGTTTTGTGTAGTTTTAAATCAGCAACACAAAAACATGTAGACAGAATGTTAAATTTTAGCCTACCTCTGAGCATCTATAAGGTTCAGAATCTGTCCACTTCCACTGGTATAGCTGTCCAGCAGCATTTACAGCAACAAGTTCTGAATAAAGAGCTCCCATTTGAACAAATCGTGTACTTTGACAAGGCTGTAATACATAATTTTAATGAAATCACATTGCTTTAAATCATGTAAATTAGCACAAGGTATCAAATAAGTAAAAACAAAACCTTATCAGGCCAGAATTCCAGTTCATCTGACAGCCACAATGGATTTGATTCTCCAATGTCTCGTTTTTTATTTTCACCAGTCCCAACATTTTCTCCGGGCTTTTCATTTGCACCGCTATCCCTTAGGGCTGTCTCTAACCATCTTCTTGAACCAGAATATTGCCTCTCCCGCAATCTAAACATCGTATCTCGATCCCGTTCACGATCACTATCTCTTTCTCTATCACCTATATTTCCAATATATAAAGATTTAAATTAGTAATTTAATTTTCTGTAAAAATCATTAAAAAAAATTCCATTACATAACATACTTATTATAGAGCTTCAAGCATTAGAGGCATTCAAATTGTCTAAATACTACATTAGCACTCAATATTAGGTATGGTAAATCATTCAATTATATAAAAAAAACACAAGAATTGCAACAAGCCAGTCGAGTTCAATGCCTTTACAGCAGAATTTCAGGTGTTCATTCTTAAGCTAAGGTTCATTTCTAAGTGATTCCCCCCCCCCATATTTCTTGAGCACATAAATTTTGGATTATTTGTCAATAATTATAGGATTAGAATAAAATGTTTGGCCTATTCACAGGCAAAACTGGGGAAGACTATCATTTTTATTCACAAATGAGCTAGCTTTAAAACTTAATTTCAAATCTCTTAAATGTAATTTAGAAATCTCTATGAAATACATCAGAAAATTCTCCTCAGGTCACCATCACAGTTTGGAAGTGTATAGGGTAGACCAATCAGTGATTGAACACCCTCACAGTGAATGAATAAGCTCATAATTTGTAAACAAAATAAGGTTTTATAGCATTTTTCTAAGATGAATTGGCAGAAGAAACTTCCCTCTACACATTTCCATAAGGAAAATCATTAGAAAATGCTGTTTGTCTGATGGTCAGGGTGTTCATTCACTGGGTTGGGGCATTTTTATTTCATTTCAATCCCCCCCCCTCACAAAAAAACCCCTAATGCAGAATTATAAAAGTTCTCCAAAAAAAAAAAAAAAAAACTACATACATCATTTGAAGTATGTTTAATGTCATGCGCCAAATGCAACAACTTTTAACGATGCAGTGAATCATTGAAAATGAAATTCTGCTTAAGTATTCACTCACTGGTCGGTCTATCTTACTCACTACTAAAGGTGTAAAATTTCCGGAAATTTTGAAGCGGTGGAAAAAAAAAAACGTTTTTTTTTCTGGAAAAATTGGACAAAATGGAAAATTTGATTTTTTATGAATAAAAATAGGGTTTCTTATTAGCTCTGTTTTTCTTGGAACATATAAAGGGTTAAATATTGAAAAATATAGGCAATCCACACATCTTTTTCTGCTGGACAGAAATACACATAAATGTAAGCTAAATTAGAAAAAAAATAGTTTTTGTTTTATAACTGAGAGCTTTCTTGGTCACACACCAGAAATAAATCAAATCGCTGTTCAAGCAATGGGTAACGTGTGCCAACCAAACAGATATAATCATAACAATGACATTTTCCGTTTTAGATTGAGTTTGAAACTTGAAATAATAATAGTAATTATTGACTTTCAAATATTATTGATATCGTTTGAAAGAAAAATAAGTATGATTTTCCTTCCTTACAACGTAACTTTACTGTCTGAAAATGAAAGCTATTGAATTTTGATTTTTTCCAATCCAGTCTAACTAAACTGGCTTTTCTTTATCTCTCCAACAGAAACCCCAGACCAAAACCGCGTAATGGTTTCTAGAGCTGAACCAAAACTTAAACTGGAGTTTTTGCTTATTCATAAGGCCATGATAAGCACAGTAATAGAAGTACTTGCACTTTTGAACAAAACTGAGTTACTGTAACCAAGTTGTTCTCCATTTTGTATTTTATTTAATAAATAAAATGTTTTAAGGTCATTTGATCATGAACTATTTTTTAAAAAAATTCTGGAAAAAAAAACTAATCAAATATATGGAGAGCCAAACTTTGAAACACAATATCTCAGTTTGAGATCAGTTGCAGATTCCACTTTAGTGCTTAGCCAGGACCACCACAAGAGAGGATGGCACCCAGGGCGAATATTTTCTGATGTCCTACACATAGAATGGTGGGCGTTGTTTTGGAAAAGTATTGAACATTTTATTTTTATATCAATTATCACATAAACATGTAATTTGAAACTTAATGTGTTAGATTTTAAAACTGTATTTTAAAACGAATAATACTAAAAAGAATTTGAACTGTAGTAAAAGCTTAGTTTATGATGCCCCTTCATATATTGGCACCCGGAGCGATTGCCCCACTCGCCCCCATCTTTGGATGGCCCTATGCTTAGCACGGCAGTATACAGGGTGCAGCAAAAAAGCTCGGACAAAGTCTGCATCATCGAATGGAAGTTTAAAAAAAATCCTTTTTAACGAGTGTCTTTATTTTTGTCCCTCACTTTATTAGAAAATAATTTACAATATATTTCCTAGTTTATGTATTGTTTCCGGTTTTCTTACAATTTTAAGCAAAAGACCTGCTATTTTAAAGTTGCATAACCAAGTAGAATGACAGTTCGTATGCTCGTTGTACCTTGACAAACAGTATTTGAATCAGTATGCCTCTTCAAGTGGCTTTGAAATGATAGTCTATGTCTAGGAAGAGTACAAAAACGAACAATGAACATTTCCGTTAATCGTCAGGTCATCCAAAAGTGAATGCAATGAAATCCCGTTAAGAAGAAGTCGTTCGTGAGATAGACATTTGATTCGCAGTCAGCAGAAACACAGTTCGGTGATTAAAGTGATGCTTGTTTGTTTCATGAAGAAGAAAAACAAATTCTTTACTAAGGATATTGGTTTGATTTTTTGTGCAAAAATTATTACATGTTTTTTGATCTATATGCAAATAAAATTATCATACAGCAATTTGCACTTCACTTTTTGATGAAAATTTCAAATAAAGTTGCCTAAAAAGTTGAAAAATTTTTTTCAATTTTTTCAGAGAGGAAATAAACCCCTTTGAAAAAAAAAGTTTCTTCTGTTATTTTTTCGGAAATTTTCTGGTTTTTTCTGACGGTTTTCATCTATACTCACTACTAAAAAATGTGTTGCAGTGGAAATATCTCAGTAAAGGAATCAAACTTCATGATTAGTAGTTAGCCATACACATAGGAATATTTAAGGTTGCATTAAAAATTTCATACTTGATAATAATTTTCCAACTAAAACTTGCATTTTATTTGCAGATTACAGACCTTAGTCTCTGACCAAAATGTAAATGATATCCATGTCTAAAAACTAACAAAGAGCACAAAAGCCTATCAGGAGCAGGTTCTTACATAGATTTTTTGCACTGGGCAGAAAGCATGGCCCAAAAATTGGCATCATATAAACATCATTCAATGCAAAATATAACTGTTTGGATGCATTTATAAAGCTATATGGTATGTTTCAAAATAAATTCATAGGGAAAAAAAATTCTTCCCCTTATTACCAGAACGGCCCCGACTTCCAGATCTGTTTCTAAGAGTAGAGTAACCAAACATATCTTCAGAAAACATGGCATCTGCATCAATAATTACACTAGGATGATCTCCATGGATATTGGCATCAAGCAAAGAGATCAAATCATCTGAAAGAAAAGTTAATCAATAAAAGTAAAGAATGAAGAACATATTCTTGCATCCTTAAGAGATTAACATGAGCATAAACTTAACATTTGTGAATTTTGTAACGTAATTAAAATAGTGCAGAGTGAAGTTAAATGTTATACATCATACTTCACAAAATTTCGAGCCACTTAAGTTATGGAGAAAAGATTCAATGACTTTCAAAACCTATTAAAAATCAATAATTTATAAAAGTTCAAAAGTTTTTTTTTTTTAAATTTTACAACCCGTAGTGACTTTGAAAAAAAAAAGACACACACACATGCAATATTATTTAAAAAAATCATGACTTTTATTACTCTTTAATGTGTGTAGCCTCTTTATAATATACAGGCGAGTCCGGACTAATGCAAAGGATGCATTCCAAGGCCCCTCCCGTAAGCCGAAATTTTGCGTTGTAGAAAAAGGTATGCATACGAGGTTTTTAAAAAAAACATACCAAATTCTTCTACACTCTTATAGCAACCCCTCAAACTGCTTTAAGCCATTCCTAAACTACTATACTTTCTTCCATACAGAACCGAACTTTTACTGTCTTTAAAAAAGAAAAAAATATCTGTTTTATTCAACATAAAATATTGTGAAGATGCAAAAAATAAATGATTAATAGGAGAGAGAGATATAAAATAAAGCAGCAAGGAACATACAGTATGTAGTATTAATAAAACACTGCACTATTATAGTACTGTACAGTAGATACAGTAATAATATTTATGCATTAAAAATGAAGATAATGATTATTTATGCACCATGATCAGATCGTTATTGTTATCTAATTTTTAAATACAGTTACTTTTGTCTTTTTTCTATAACGTTTCCATTTATCACAACACCTCTCTTCCTGGTTGCTTTAATCCAAAATACAAGAGCAGCTTCTATTTTCATAACATTTACTTTGCTTAGACATTACTCAGTGAGTTTCAATTTTGAAACTAAGTTCTAAATTTTTACAGACATCTTTTTCCCTGATTTTAAATTGTATATATGAAACAATACTTCACTTCACTTAATTTTTCGCTTGAAGTATACATATGCATTACATAACATATTGAGAAAGCTTAATTTTTTACAAAATAGAGGACATATTCTATGCATGAAATAACAAGTAATTCCAACCATGCATGTGATTACTTTCAAACATGCATAAAAATATCGCAATATACTTACATTACTCTGTTTTACTTTATTTGCAAATACTCATTATTATCAATTTACCACACATGAGCCACAAACTGCTTTTTTGCATTAAGTACAAATTGTAGTATTTTTATTTCCGCATTTTTTCATTTGACATTATTTTCGTTTTTCTCATAGGTGAGACTTTGTCATTTGTAGCAAAAATGATCAGAGGAGGTGTCTTGGGGGAACTCGACTTTTTACGGAGTTCGTCTGCTAAATAGAGGAGGTGTCTTGGGGGAACTCTACTTTTTACGGAGTTCGTCTGCTAAATTTCAAAGATATTCATGGAGTTTAATCTCTGTACAAATAATTTCTTTCTAAATGATGAAAGCATTAGATTAATAGCTGCTACTTTGAGAAAACTAAAAAGATTTGCATTGACCAACTCTACTCCAAAGTATTCCATCCTTAGCAATTTCTTTTTCTCTCTCTCTCACTTTGAAAAAAAGAGTTCTGTTTTTGAATTTTCTCTCTTTTTTTTTTGGCATCTGACCCTTTTTAATTTTCTTTTCTTGGTTGCGATATCTTATGCATCGGTGTCTATTAGAGAAGTTTTTTTCTGATTCCAACCCTGAAGAAGAATCTTTTTGTGCAAATTTAGGTTCCGAAAAATATTTACAATCATCTGATAAAAGTAACATATTATCGTTGCTAGGAATGCACACTCTTGAGGTAAGTCAGACTGTTCATCCAAACAAGAATCAGTTTCAGACTTTGCAACAGTGGTAGGAATAAGTTTTCTAATAAGTATCGGTCCTTTGTGACATTATGAAGGTAATTATGTGACTTGTCACTTCAAGAACATTGTTGTAAAGAAATGTCTATGTTTCAAGAAGGCACATTTTCTGGCATACAAAAGAGTTCCAGCCAAGATTTTGGAATCCACCTGTATTAATCCTTTCACTTTTCAAAACCAAAAGAATTTCACGTGTCCAACGTGAATGCGTGTTCCCTTTTCTGACACTAGCAAAAAATACGCATGTGACCAACAGCTGTTTAGCATTTTCCTAACGGGTCGAAGAACTGCACCTGACCAGCAGATGCTGCTCAAACCCACATATTACAAAGTAATGTTACTGATGACCCTGGCAACTTTCAAAAAACTCTTGTTATATACATTAGATAACAGCAAAGTGAACAAAACAGGGCGCCAAGTTTATTGAGTGGTCAAGATGACCGTAGTCAGTCTTTCTAGGTATAAACATTTATCGCAACTATAATAATCAAACAAAAGAGATAAAATATTTTTTTGTAAAATCTAAATAAATAGTTAGGAAAAGTCAATGAAGGAAAACGAGTTTGAAAATTATCCGCATCAAATATGAGCATTTCAAAACTGCTTGTGGTCAAAATGACCACTTCCGTCTTTCTAGTGTTAAAAAAAAGACAAAGCTTTGGTGAAGCAATCCGATTTTGAAATGTGTAAAAATGGGGACTGACTTGCAAAAGAGGAAAAACAGCTGAAAGGGATAGCATATGAATGTAGCAACAAAGATGTTCACACATTTATGATAAACAATTAAACAGTACCTCCAGGCATATAAGAATCTTGACTATCATCAACATCTTCTCCTTCTTCATCATCTCTACTTAATAAATTATTCACAGCTAAATTAACATCTAAATTCTAAACAAAAACAGGAAAAAACTATTAGTTTTTAAACGTAAAACAAGTAAGAAAAACAACGAAAAAATACCCATTTTCAATTAATAATGTAAGCTACTCTTTAAATATTTACATAAAAATATTTTAAATACAAGAAAAATATATTTCCAGTACCTTTCCTAAATATTTTTACTTCTTTGCTTTTCCAACAAAAATTCTGATATTTTAGATAGGGTCTGGTGGGGGAAAGTGGTCAATGGGGTAAAGTGGTCATTCGTCAAATAAATGACTATAGCTTGGAAATAAATGTTGGAATGAATGTGAAAATTTTATTATAGAGTAAGGCAGTTAGAAACTACATTTTGAATACAAAATTTTACAACTAGCATAATTTTATTTGGTAAAAAAAATGTTTTGTGTTAATATGAAAAGTTTTTAAATCTAAACACCTCTTTTAGCTTCCTTGGGAAATTTTGTTTGTTAGATTTATGAACAGATTGACTGCATAGTCAGGGGTCTGGTCAGAGCAAATTTGGGTCCGTTAACGGACCCTTCACAAAAATCCGATCAACCAAAACGGACCTTTCACAAAAATTCGATCAACCAAAACGGACCTTTCACAAAAATCCGATCAACCAAAACGGACCCTTCACAAAATTCTGGTAAACAAAAACGGATCTTTCACAAATTGTTTATTGAAAGAGCAAATCTCAAATTAAAATAATACAGCATATTTAAAGTTAAATTAGAGGAATCAACTTATACAAAATCAGCTAATTTTGCAAAAGGAAAAAAAAAAAAAAATCGGCACGCTTGTGACGCTCCTGCAAGCCATAAATAATCACTACCGCCAAATAAATATAATGCCTGTTGTTGGTTTCTTTGAAAGAAATTAACAGCTGAAAGTCAGTTTGGTTTATAATTTTGCTTGTTTGTTTTATGCATCGGTGTTGTTGTAAACTTCTTTGGAAAAGCGTCAACATTCTCTGAATAGGCGTAGTAAGCACTTTTCTCCCCACTCATGATTTAATCATCAATAATATACAACAAAATGAATTTAGAACTGCAAAGGATAGTATGGGTGGGGCGGATGTGATCGCTTCAGATAGGGTTACAAAATTTAAACTTATCGCCACTTAGTGTCTGGTGGTGCGATGTTAAACTGTTATTTTGGGAGAAAGTTATATGGGTTTGGTTTTTCGATACTAAAAAGGATAATTAACTTTAAATAAACTTTTATTTACCGTTATTTTTTTCTATAGATGTCTACATTTTGAAAAACGCAATCTTTTTACATCGGATATGAGAATCATATTTTATTCTTTTTTTTTCAATAACTTTGCTTTATTAGGATGTAAATAAATGAAAAGTCTCTTTATTTTTGTAACAAAGCTTATTTCAAGTTTTTAAAGGGGAGTTCCATTTTCTTTTACGAGTCAATAATTAAAATGCTGAATCGATGGTTTATTTTTAATTTTATTTATTTATTTATTTATTTTTGCTTCAACTGTGTCCAGATATTAATGATATGCTTATCATAGGACTCTAAAATGCAATACAAAAAGAATTTTATCAAAAATATTTATTTTACAAGCCGTTTTTATACTTTTGATTCCTTCACTTTGAGGATTGCAATCTCTTTGCATCCGCTGTGGAAATCTGATTTTTCGAATTTTCGATGTTTAGTACGCTTAGTTAAGAGGTAAACAAATAAAAAATTTTTTTTATTTTTGTGAAAATCACAGAGTTTATAAGGTTTGAATGAAACTCGGTGCTCTTAAACAGTGGCTTGGGTTAAAAAGTTGCTGAACCCCTGCCTATTTTTTTTCTTACAGTTATTTTAAATACTATACAAAAAACATTTCTAGTATAATTTAACATGATGTAGAATGGTAGATAAATATTGATACTTGAGGGGTGCCCATCTCCCAGGGTGCGATGCCTCCCCCCTCTCTTCAAATACTAGAAAAACACTCAAGAATGATATTCTCAACAGAAAAGAGAGAAAACACTCAACTTTAAGTGTCAATGATGCAGTTTCCACCATCTCAAGACTCTAAACTTTCGTTTTTACAAGAAAAAAATTTTTTTTTTTAAATTATTTGATTTTTCACAAAAATATTTGATTTTTCACAAAAATATTTAATTTTTCACAAAATTATTTTATTTTTCACAAAAAACGGACCTTGTCAAAAATCCTGGACAGACCCCTGATAGTAAGCTTCCTACATGTCTCAAGAACTCTTACTCATTAGCAGTTGGCTGAATCTCTTTTGGATGATTTTTTAGAACAATTTAAGTAAGATGGGGTAAAGTGGTCATAATATTAGGATTAACAAATATTGTTCTTCTAATGTCACTTAATCGTTAAGTATAAAGCAGATATAAATTAAATATTAATTTCACGTAATACGTATTGTTTTAACAGTAAACGGGGTTAAATATACGAGTATATGCGTATGCATGCGCATATACTCATGTAGGCACGTATATAGACGTATTCACATAAATGCACCAATAAATATGTATATGGGTATCTGCAAATATTTTTAATCTATACAGATATACATTCGATTATACACGTATATACTCGCTTATACTCGTATATGTGTAAACACTTATATAATCAGGTAGACACGAATATACGCGTACGTACTCGAGTAGACACTTACATACAAGCATATGATATACAAGTAAACAGGGTGAGTTTAAACTTTTGGGTTAAATGGGAGGATAAGAAGCAAGAATCATAAGAAGCATATGGTCACAAATACGCGCTACAGTCTGACGCGCTACATGCACGCAAAACCAGAAACTGATGGATGCAAAACAGGTCACAAATTTATATATATATATATATATATATATAAAGGGTGTCCCAAAATTAACGCAAGATTTGAATTTGCCGCTATTTTTGCAATAAATTGTGGGCAATCTTGAAAAAAGAACAATTTGGCAGCTGATTGTCTAGGGTTATTACAAATGGAGCGTTTTCGAATCTATAATGCGTTTTCATTATCGAACAATTATTTGAAAAATAATGAAAGTTTAGGCGGGTCAAGCAGTTTACTGTTATTGGCACTCGATATCGCAATTAGGTAATGCACAGGTGGTTGTGGAATTGCTGACATAGACGTTTGACTTCAAATAACCCCATAGCGAGAAGTCTAATGATGTAAAATCACACGATCTAGGGTACAATTCATATCACCGAAACGAGAGAGTACACGAACAAGAAATTCCTCATGCAGTGATTGAATTGTTTCGCTGGCTGTATAATAGCATAACACTCCATTTTTACTAACCCTAAACTCCCAGCTGTCAAATTGTTCTTTTTCCGTGGCTGCCAACAATTCACAGCAAAAATTGTGGCAATTTCAAATCTTGTGTTAATTTTGGGACATCCTTTATATATATATATATATATATATATATATATATATTACACAACATTTTAGGTCTCAAGAAAGTTTTAAAGCGATTGATAAAATTTGCGGCCTGTAGCTGTAATACATGTGCGTCGCAATCACAAAGCACTCTCTGTTGCAATAACGAGACTTTTGGAAACATTTCATCTGTCGCTGCGCCTTTGTTGCGATGCTTGTATTAGAGCTACTACAGGCCGTAACTTTTAACAATTGCTCAAAATATTTCTTAGACTCTAAAATGTTGTGTAAAATCATCTTTGTGTAACAAAATTGCGATTTGTTTACATCCATCAGTTTCTAGCTTTGTGTGACATGTATGTATCACGTCAGCGAACGTAAGTTCCTTATAATTCTTTGCTTCTTATCCTCCCCTCTCACACTCTTTAGATTTTTGCCCAAGAGCTTGGATTCATTCTGTAAGCACACATGTATATAAGCTTATATACTTGTGTATACATACATGTACTGGTGTATACACGTAAATGTATATATATACGTCTATACAGGTACATAATCGTGTTTGCATGTATACATACATATATACTCGTGCTTCACAATATATATATGAGAGTAGACACGTACCAAACACGCACTGGATGTATCCACGAATTAACTCGTGTATACCCGTATATGTGCGTATGTACACTTATATATGCGTGTATACGTCTACTGTACACGTATATACTCAGGTATGCACGTATGTACTCGAGATACAAGTGCATACACGCATATGATGTTCGTTTACACGTGTATATACACGTACGTAAACGTGACACGTATATACTCGTATAGACACGTATACACTCCTATAGGTTATCACACATACATGCTTATATACTCGTGTATACACACATATGCTTATGCATATACTTGTAACTATAAAAATAACCAAAATATACAAATATTAGGCTTGTTTATAATGGTTTTGCATCTATTTTTAACTATGACCACTTTACCCCATGCTATGACCACTTTCCCCCACCCCATGGGGTAAAGTGGTCATAAATACAAAGGGAAAAGAAAGTGTTATAAAACTACTTAAATCAATATTTATTTTCCTAAAACTCAATGCACTGTGTTCTTTAATAATGCAATGTAAAATAAAAACAAAAAAAGTTTAAATGTTTAAAGAATTTTTTGCATCTATTATTCACATAAGTTGAAAACCTACGATTTTATGACCACTTTACCCCACTAGACCCTATATTAAAAAATATAAAAAATTTATTTTGGTTATTTTATTTGGTCATAAAAAAAGCATGGATTTAATGCACAAAAAAAAGGGAGGGGGAAGGCTGGGTGTACCCACAGTGACATAGTCAAGGGCAGGATCTGTGGGGTCTGCATCCTCCCCAAAATGAGTAAAAAAATTTAAAAAATGAAAAATTGAATTTTTTCACACATATTTTTCTTGTTTGTATACACAAGTAAACTCGAGTTAGAGTACAGATAAGTTTCATTGGACCCCCCTCTGAAATTAAATCCTGGCTACATTACTGTCTACTTGTGGACTATTATTTAGGACTGAGCTTCAAGCCTAAAGAAACCTTGAACTTTTACAGTGGAAATTTGTTTCTGGAAAATCATAGCAGGCAAAGTATTTCTTGTATTGACAATGGCTGTGAAAACTTGCTTCTTGTTTTTGTTTATATAGTTATGATATTCAGGGGTGGTTCCCCCCGGGTACCTACCTAAAGCCAATGGTGAGGCACCCCTCAAATGCCAAAAGAGACCCCCAATATTGGAAACTCCCTAAAGGGAGAAAAATGCCTCAAAAAGTTTCTATGTCACAGCCTGTGTAGCGGCATAGCGTAGGTAGGTTTCTGCTGCTCAGGGGCAAAAACCAGATTTGCCGCTCTCTTACATACTCTTGCTACTCCTCGTATATGCCCCACCCCCCACAAAAGAAAAAAAATGACATTTTTTATATTTTACAGAACAAAAACAGAATTTTATTACCCAAAACATGTTTTACATTGTAATTTAATCTCTTACATCAACAGAAAATATTGTCGATCAAAAAATTCTAATAAATATTTTTCAAAATTTATTGAATGATGAGAAATAATATTTTCTTAATAAAAATATTTTGAACAACATGATCTAAAATTGTATATACTAGTAGTATTTCCAAAACCTTATATTAAAAAGAAAAAAAAATACCACACAGATACATACTATACTTGAGAGTTTTTTTTCTTTTTAACTTAAAATTTTTAATTTTCTACTTTTCATCAATGAAAAATCTTTAGCAACACTATCAATGTTAATTGTATCACTCGTTTCTATAAAATATTACATAAAATGTCGTAATATAAAATGACCCCCTGAATCCAAAAATAACCGTTTCCCCCTATTCCCCATTCCGTTTTGGAGTTTTGAAGATAATGCCGTTAACCATTATCATCCTTCTGAGGGACTAGAAAAAATGTTTTCTCTCTTTCTTCCCCCTACAAAATCAAACTGTATGCTCGCTCCCACCCCCCCCAGTTGAGAAAGTCCCGTGCATGCCACTACTTGTAACACATTTCAATAATCAAGACTTAGTGATAAAAATTAATGCTTAGTGATTCTTCTACCATTCATACAGGGAACTTATTATATAGGAATCAAAAAAAATTCTTTGAAAGGTGAAAATTTAACATTAAATTTTCTAATAAGAATACAGATTTTCTGGTGTCGAAATTTTATACTTTTTTTTTTGCAGTGATTTGATCATCTATTGTGGATGCCAAAATATGTGCAAGCATTACAGTTATTTTATGTCTACTCCAAGTGCTCTTAGACTTCTTTAGTTATTCTTTTTTCTCTTGTTCATTAAATATTCTACAGAGTTAAGGTTTATATACACTATGGATTGCTTCAATGATACATGATTTTATTCTACAAATCTTAAGTAATCAAGTAAATTAGGTAGTAAAATGAAGTTTTGGCTGAAATATGCTTTTTGGGCTATTTTGAAATACATAAGAGAAAGAAAAATAAATAAAGACAACAAACTACTTGGCTTTTTTCTACACATAATTATAGAAAAATTTAGTTGGCCTGCCTTGTATATCTATTTACCTAATGGGAAAAGTTGCATTGATTAAAAAAAATGAAAGAATAAAAACTAATTAGCAAATTTAAATTTAGATTAAAAAAATTTTTGTACAAATTTATGAATTGGTAATTTATTTCAAAAGCTTTACCGGTTATTTTGCAGTGATTGGATTTTATATTTTCCAATAATATGTAAAATTTATTAAAAGATTTGGGAGGGAAATGATTTAGTTAAAAAAAAAAAAAAAAAAAAAACGTTTCAAACCGTGGTTTAAACAAAAACAATCCTGTCACAGTTTCACATTATCTTTTAATGTAACAAAAAACCTTTTTATCTAAAAATACTACATAAAAAAAAATTAATATCTCTAAATTGAGAAGCGGTAACATTATTCCAGTTAAAATTTTCACATAATTTTTTTTTTTTGAAATCAATTTGCAAGGAAGACAGCTTCCCACAAACTAAGCTAAAGCACAAAGATAATATATTAAGTAACTAATTGACTATATTAAAAACTAACTTTCAACAACGAAATAGTTTCTGCAACTACACTAAAAACCCTGTAACATTAAACAACTCAGCAATGACAACTACTTTTTAACAGCAACAGAATTATTAGAACTTAATGAAATTGACAACATTGCTAGGCAAAAAAAAAAAAAAAGATAATTGCTTTTCAATAAAATTTTATGAATAACTTCACTTAAAAATTTTAAAACTATACTTACTGTTCTCTGTAATTCTCTTAAGATCAGATTACGAGACTTTCCTTGAAGTACAACCTGTGCCTAAAAAATAACAAATGTTATAGCAATATGCTAAATAGATGAGAATATCGTCATAAATTGAACAAGTTGGTTTGTTCGATTAATTAAGGTAACACTACTACTAAAAGGTAAGGCAATATACTAAATAGATAAAAATTTCATCCTGAATTGAACAGGTTGGTTTATTTATTCAATTAAGGAAACACTACCCCCCCCCCCCTCTTGCAGAGGCGTGGCTACACTGTCTGCCGCCCAGGGCCGTTCCTCAATCTGCCACCCTTTTGGTGGGAAATAGCTAATACATTAAAGAGCCAAAAGCATTTAAAGTAAAATAATATTACGATTTTAATAAAGCAGAAAAGAAACTTTTTCTTCATATTTTTCTTGCAGAAGATAAAGAAAAGGAATTCAGAGCCCTACCGAAAAAATCCAAAAGTGAAGTAGTTAAGTTAAAATTCGGAATTTTAGACAATTTGCAGTAGCGCTAATAGAAAAGAGGCTTGGAGCTCCCTCCAGATTGTTTTTTTTTTCTTCTCCAAAATTAAAATCAGTTTTATGCTTTCCTTCGTGACATTAGGGGATCAAGGAAATTTTCTGAAATTTAAGTGTTAAAAAAGCAATTTTGTGCTGTCTTTGGATATGTGAAGATACTGTATAAAGTTCGGGGGGGGGGGGGGGATGTCCTTAAAGTTTTTCAACAAAACTCAAAAACACATAAGGCTTGGTGTAAGGGCTTCCAACAAAGACTGGATTTTCCTCCCAAAATATTTTCAAACTTGAAATCAATTTTAGGCTGTATTTGATAACGTTAAATAAAATAGGAAATGTTCGGGAGCTCTCTGAAAATTTTTCGATGCCGAAGTTTCAAGAACGCAATCATAAGCTATCTTTGGTGGTGTAAGTGGGGGGCCAAATGTTTCCAAAAATGTTCTCAAGTCAGAAAGCTCTCCCATCTCCCCCTGAACTAGTTTTTGAAAATGACATCCTTAAAATGCGACTTTAGCGGTTGTTTGACAGACAACGTTATGAGAGAGAGTTCGGAGAAGGGGCGTCCCACCCGAAATCTTTTTTCGAAATTGTTGTTCATTTTAAGCTCTTCATCATTGCGAAAAAAAAAAGGCTGTGCGGGTTTCCCTCAGAAATTTCTACAAATGAAATTAGGAGCCAACAGTGATGACGTTAGGTAATTTCGTGTGTTTGTAGGATCTCGGCGAAGACACCTCATTCCTATATTTCACTTTTTGATTTGAACTAATTTTCGTTCAATTTTAAACAGTTCAGAAAAAACTTAACATTAGCGCCTACGGGGAAATTCCAGGCAATTACGAACTTAGAGGCGAATTTGCTTCGAACAAACTCGTAGGAAAAAGCTTTTGATGAAAAAAATTTATATAAAATATTTTTTTGATTTGAACAATCTTTTGTTGTTCAAATCAAAATTTTGAACAGTTCAAATCCCTTAACATTAGCGCCTACGGGGGAACTGAAAGTCAAAGTAGATTCTGCACTTGAAGGCAGATTTACTTCAAACAAATTTTGTTGGAAATAGCTCTTGACGACAAACTTCTGACTCCGAGAATTTTGGTGCACCTGACTCCGAATCCATTCCATGACAATTAGTTGGACTCCGACACTGACTTCCTAGTTTTGGCAAAAATTTATACACGGAGGAAAAATGACCGACTTGGATTCTTGGCTCTATTCGACTCCAACTCCTTAATCCCAAAATGAGATTGACTCCAACTCTGTAGCAATGGTTTTTAACTATGAAATATTTATTGTTAATATGACTTATTTTTATTTTCACTCAAAGTTTCAATTTATGTATTCAGTTTTCGGCAGATAAACTCAAAGTCTTTTATGTTTCAACATTAAGATGTGCGTAGACGATTTTTTTTTTTTTAACATTGAAAATTTCTTTAAGTTGACATTTTATTGTTTTTATTTGTTTTGGAAAGTATGTGAATTCATTTAAAAAAGTATTTTTTGGCAATAGGGGAAAAACAAACTTTTTTTTTGATATAATGTACTCAGTTTAACGAGCTTATTTTATTTTTTTTTAAATCGATTAAAGTTTTTTTTTATGGAAAAGAGTGTATAGCTGCTTTGTTTAAAAGGTGTTGCTATTTTATTAGTTTGTTTTTTTATTCATTTTTTTTACGTATCTAATTCTTTAGATGAGTGAGGCATATTTTATTCCTAGAAATCGGCTTAAAATATTAAAAAATTATGTTTGAAACAATTTGCAATTTTAGTTATTTTAGAGAATATTGATCAGATACTAGAAAGTAGATAAGGGTATACCGGAAAGTAGGTTCGTTTAGTTCTAGATGGAATTTCTTGTTATTTCTGTCTCAATATTTTTTAAACTATCAATAGTGTACGAAAGATATAGCAACTGTTTAACTGCAATCAAATTTCTATCATAAAGCATTTTACATCTTTATTAGGTGCAATATAACACAATAAATTTTCATGCATTATAAGTTTGAATACTTTTACAATGTACACCCATACGCTCTTGGAAGTTGTTTTCATATTTTGAGTCAAATTCAATAAAATTAAATAAATAAATTTTAAAAAAATAAATTAAACTTTAAAAAAAGGTGGTGCACAAGGCTCTGTTTTGAAATGTTGTGTGTTTACTACTTTAACTTTAAACTTTAACAGAGGGAGACATTTTAACAACTATTTTCCCTAATCAGAATCCTTGTTAGAAACTGAAATCTTAGCAAAAAAAGTTTTATTTACAAATACTTGACGTCCTCAAATAACTAAAATTCATACTTGAGAAATTAGTTCTTCTGGGACATATGGAGCTGGAACTACAGGCCTAGATGAACCCATTATTACTCCAGCACCACGACCTCGGCTATTAGTTGTGCGCATGATGCGTCCTCTATTCCGGGGAGCTGTTGTTCTTGTAGTTGAACTGGAATTGCTAGATCCCTTTAGGTTTAAGCTGTAAAGAATGCTAAATTGTATTTCAGTAAGAGATATAAAAATCATAGTGAATATATAAATATTTATACAAAACAGATTGTTAAGTGTGCAATTATACTCACGCCTTGGATGCCTCATTTTTGCTTAAGTCAAGACGATCAGAAACAACTGAGAATGCAAGGCGACAGATACGTCCATCCTATGAGGGATAAAATCACAGGTTATTCATTTATTACAACTTAAAGTGAGACTTTTGACACAAATTACAATTATGTGATCTCAATTGTTAATGTATCAGTCAATACTGTATCAACAATGGCAATATTTAGAAACAAACCCTACATTAATATCAGCAATATTTATTTTCCTTCATGAAATAAAAAAACATTAAATAAAAACTCACAATAGCCTTAGGTATTGTAAAATGAAAAAGCTGAACAAATCAAATGGATAGAGCATCAAATTGCAAGAAATGAAACCTACCAAAAGTCAAGAAATCAAAATCTTTTAAATTCACTTTAAAAATTAATACTTTAATTTGGAAATAGCTAAGGACTTAACAGGCAGTGTTTAAGATCATTGATGCACCACTGGTCTGGGACCACTAAAACATAATTTAGACCTCAGTAAAATAAAGCTTCGTATGGATCCGTTGTGTGAGTGACCCTAAAGCTTTGTAGTTCTCAGGACTACTGACCATTTGCTGTCATTTGAGCAATTTCATATTATTTATATATTTTAACCAGGGTTCCTACTCAAAAATGGAAATCAAAATAAAGCACTCTAAAGCACCAGATTTTTTCTCCAACTAGCCAAGTGACTTTTCAAGCCTCTTCTCTAAGTTTGTGGTAAAATGGATTATCAGAATTTATACTGGGTTCTTGGAGATTTCAGTAACAAATGGAAACATACTGAAAATATAAATGTAAACCAAATTAAAAGGAAAAAACAGGGACTACAGAATGAACGCAAATTATGAGCAAAGATGCAAATTTTAAATTAACTGCGGAATTGCCAACCTTAAACTACTTGAGAACCCTCTAGGGTAATTTTGAGGAGCATTTTGAACAGCAGTTTCAACAATGTATAAAAAATTTATTAGCATAGAAATAGTTACTAGTATTTAATTGATAAAACATTTACAAAACTTAACTCTAATCTGAGTATTAACAGCTTTGATTTCCTATAAACACACATAAAATCATAATGTTAAAATAAAGTATAATAAAAATTAGAGATGCACCGAACATTGGTTAAAATGAAACCGAATATTCGGCCAAATGCTGAACACTTGTTCAAATTTTTTAAAAACTAATATCTGAATTTTTACAGCAATTTAAAATAGAAAATATCAATCTTTTTAAAGAACTATACAGTCGTCCCTGGCTACTTCGCACTTCGACTTTCGCGGCTTCACTACATCACGTTTTTTTTTTTTTTCAAATATAGCAATTAGCCTTTTTTATGCGCTCGTGTAAACTTTTTTCAACAAAAGAATAACAAAGTATATGTCTTTTAAGTAAGGTAAGCTTTTAAGTAAGGTCTGAGGGGCTGGTTGTGCGTGGAGGTATGAAATCGCTGAAGAAAGTGTAGGGGGTCGCTATCTCATTTTAACCATTAAGCACTAACTGCAAAGTATAAATCACCAGGGCCCAATACAGGCTGATTTTGCTACCGTTTTTCGGTACCTTCACCAAAATCTTATTTTGAAATCGGTATTTTCACAAAAATCAAGTAATAAAATCAGTAACTTCACAAAAACATCGAAAATTTCACAAAAATTCGCATTTTAAAATATGAAATTTGTTTCTCTGTTTAAAACAAAATATACTCATAAAATAAAATTATAAGCAGGTTTATATGAACAATAGCTTAAATAGAAACCTTTTTGTAGTATTTTAACTAATTTTTAGCTGTTTCACACCAAAGTGTATTTATGCAATATTATCGCAATCTTTAAACATCTGTTTTGAGGAACCGTTTTTCTCATAATTTCCTATATTGTACACAGTACATAGACCACTAAGCTGAAATTACGATGGTATTTTTCGTACTTCTTAGGTTTTCAGCTCCCCCCCCCCCAAAAAAAAACGAAACCTGTTAAAAACACTAGATGACATTTACACTTTTCGAACTAAAATTTCACTTGTTCCACTACTTCTTTTACAAAAATTAGGGTGTGTCTAAAATTTCACAAAAACAATACTGATAAAAAAAAAACCTTTCACAAAAATAGAATGATGCAATACTTTCACAAAAATAGGTAGCAAGAAAAAAATCCTGAATTGGCCCCTGATCACTGTATTATTACTAGGGGAAAAATACATCTGTAAATGGTGTTCAACAATGTACTAGCTTTTTAAGTTGTAAACGTAAATGAAGAGGAAGAACGGGGGCTCCTACAGTAATTAACGGGCAATTGAATCATCATCGAACAAGTTGAAGTTTTTTTCATGGACTAGTAGTAATGTGTAAGAACTGCGTGTGTGTGTGTGTAGTTTATTTCTTAATAATTAACAATGTGATATCTATTACGTCTAACATATCTAATTTTCTCATATTTTGTGCAATATATTAAGTAATACAAATGTAATGGTGGCTAAGGGTGCTGTTTTATGTCTAGGGGGCTCTAACTATGATAAAAACCTATTTAAATTGCCGTAAGTAAGTTTTATGCGCTCTAATTAGAAAAATTATACAGAATCCTACTTCGCGGAAATTCAGTTATCGCGGTAAAGTCTAGAACGAATTAACCGTGATAAACGAGGGCTGACTGTAAATGCATTTTCCATTTAACATTGTAATTTTATATATATCTTGTACAGGTATTAAAGTTACTCCTTCCTCAAACAAAAATAAATTAATATAGTAAATGTAATAATTTGGTTTTTGTTTGTCTGAAATACTGCATCAGGGCCAGATTTGGAAGTGTGGAGGCCCCTAATCAGGGTTCAAAAAGATCATATTTTCGAAAATATCCTGTACTTTGATATCTATCCGAATATTTTGATATATATGTATATATCCGATATTTTCGAGTATTTTGCCCTGTGAAAGTTAGGATATTTTGTAAAAATGTCATTGTGGGGGCCCCTTTGTTGTGGAGGCCCAGGGGCGGTAGCCCAGCCTGCCAGAGTCAGATAAAAATATAAAGTATCTGCCCACGCAACTCAAAAGTATCTGCAAGCGAATCATTGTCTATCACGTACAAAAAAAAAAAAGAGGGTGGGAGTGGGGGGGGGGGGGGGGGGGGGAGTGTCCGGATTCTATAAAAAAAACCACATTTTTTAATCATAAGAAATAAATACTTACAGGTATATGCTTTAAGGTTACAAGAAACTAATTTTCATGCCAATTATGTGAGCCTATGGGATGCAAAGACCTAAGCTAAATTTCAAAATTTTAAAACTAAACTTCTTTTAGCAGTCTATATTATCTAGCTTTCATTACTACGTTTTACATTAGCAATATTAAACAAATTAGAAGTAAAGAAGGAGAACCTGAATGATTGTCCCGAGATGCGTGTGCTCGCAACGAATGTATCTGCATAGCAGCGAATATATTCGCCTTACGCGCTTGCCTATATACTATCGATTTATAACTTTTACAAATTAATTAAATACTATCAGTTTAAAACAAATTAGAAATAAGCAGTAAGAATTTAAACTATTTTCATGAGATGCGCGTGCACGCAGCGAATGTATCCGCACAGCAGCGAATACATCCACTGAACGTGCGAGTGTACTAAATACATCTTGTAATAATTTTTACAATCTAAATAAATAATATTAATGTCAATTTAAAAGGAATTAGAAGTAAAGATATTATCGTTACTTCTTATTCGTTTCAAATTGATCTCCAATTGATCTAATCTTTATCTTTTATTTAAGAATTTTACGATTATCGGACGACGTGCAACTCCGCGGCGAATGTATCCGCGCACGGCGTGCGCGCGTGCGTCTACATTATCTAGCTCTGCAGCCTGCCCTCCCCTAAATCCGGCCCTGTACTGCATAGATGGATAAATAATTCCTTTACAGAGAGATGATTTGATAACTGATAATCATGGGAAAACATGCTATATCATAAATAACCTTGCATTTATCCTGCGTACAAATACAAAACAAGTTGCTCAAATATCAGTATAAATTCTTCAAGTCGTTTTCTGCTATGTTAATCTCTTCAATAACTGCTGAATAATAGTATCATCAATTTAAAAAATGAGGAATGAAATTCAAACATTGCAAAAGGATTATTAAAATTTGACTACACAATAATTAGTTTCAATTAGATTGTTTTTAAACAGAAGTTCAAATTTCATATGACGTAAAACTTTAGAAATTAAAGTACTGCAAAATTTAATATGCAAGTGTTACTTTTTCTTAGTTGTGCATTTTATTTTTAAAATTATAAGCAGTTAATCTTAAGTAATAAATGTGTAAATTAGCTATATACATTTATTATTGCTTTATGATATGAGGTTTTGAATTTTTTGGTTACCGTGTCATATTTAAATGAGTTTGTAATAGTAAGCGAAACGTATGTGTCATAAGATCTAGGAGAAATTCAAAAGCAACAAAATTTAAATTTAACATCCGTGTGTTTTCTTTTAATGAGAACATTAATAAGCAACAATTTGAATTAACTTAGTACTGTGGTACAACATAGTAACTTTGATGCAATGTATAAAAAAAATTGTTTGTTTACCAATTATCGAACAATTTGTTTACTATTCAGTTGACGAAGACTAAAGTATTTGGCCAAACCTAATTTTTGGTGCATCTCTAATAAAAATAGAAAAAACTGAATGATATTAAAAGTTTTGAAGTTAGTTAGAGTCTTAAACTTTGAATGTATTTTATTAAAAACCTACTTCAGCAAAAATCTCAACAGAAACATCGGGTCAGAAAAGAGGGGTATTTACATGATTGTCTTCGTGTAAATCTGTCGAGTTTCGGTCAATGTGCCGATTATTTATAATCGAACAAATTTTGCCGATTTATTGGCAGGAAAAATATTTTTCAACTATCTCTTCAACAAGAAACTATAATGAACACATTTATTAACAATAAATAAATCTAATTTTTTGCAAACACCAGTTTCTAACTTGTAGTATGTAAGTGTACAGAGTAAAAACAAAACAATTAGAAAGTGCGTAAAACTGAATGAAATATGAAAGAGCAGCCCTCACAGCTGATATTCATGCAACACTATTATGAGTAGTTAAATTCCAGGACTTTTAAATCGCAATGGAAAAAACATGAGTAAGATACTCCTCTCCAATCATATTTGGGGGGGGGGGGGAAGCTTTCAATCTCTACCCCTATAAAGGCAATGTTTATCCCATCCTAGAACCCCTCCCCCCTCCCTCACTCTTATTACATCACTCGCCTTGCAGTAATTTTTTGGTTTTATGTATGTTATTCATGTTATTTCTATTTAGCTTTTGAAGTACAGAACAGTAAACAGAAACAACCAAATGTGGATACACTGTAACACCTGTTAAACTCTCTCCAATAAAAAAGAAAATGATTCTAAAACCTTCCCTTCATTTTTTATAGAAAATCAAGATCATTTCCTAAGTTTATGTTATGCTAACCTCACCCCCCACACACAGTATTTGATGAGCAATATATTTTTTTCATTTCAGTTATTTTGTTCTTTCTAACTATTTCTATGATTACATCATACATTTTAGAATTTACTCTTTAAATCATTAATTTTTAATTCAACAAAAAATTGATTATTTTGAATATTTGATTAAAAAATTATGTACACTTTATTATTTTTTTACATACTGATGGTTGAAGTAATGTTATTATTTTTCACTTACTTTTTTTATTTTGAATAAATAAACACATGTGCACTACAGTGGATCAAATTTTTTTTCCCTAAATCCTAAATAATCCTACCTATGCGGAAAAGATGTTCTACAACCAATAACATATAGATTTATGAAAAATAAAATAAAAAATTAAATTTTAAGTTAAGAACTGCTGCAAGAGAGACGAATGTTAGAAATTTAAGGCTTTTTCGTCAAATAATCGAAATTAATCAATTATTATTTTAGAATCTTTAATTCTACCTACGCGGGTAAGATGTCCCATAAAATGCAGATTTAATAAGAAGTAAAATAAAAAAAAATTTAAGTTATGAACTTTTGTAAGAGAATAAAAACGGAAATTTGATGTTTTTTTCATTAAAATTCAAAATTAATCAACATTTTTTAAAACTATAACTTTGGATTCTATTTGTACAGAAATGATGTTTTAAGGGAGAAAAAAAACTTGTTAGCCGCACTGTCTCAATAGGTTAGATTTAGTTCAACGATTTGATGGAAAATATCACAATGCATCCCCCCCCCCAAGTAAAAAGAGCATTTTAATTCTTATAAATTATTGGAATGAATTAAAACATACTGAATTAATGACAAACTTCACAGATTCATTTAAAACTTTCTAATCTTAAAATACCATTGAAATCACAGTGGAGAGTAATCACTCTTTGTGTTGAAAACTGACAAGAGGCTTCATGATTTTAGGCGATTTCGTATAAACCCGTCTCTGCTGTAGGGTCCACACACAGCAGCAGAGGCTGCTGTGAAAATTTTTATTATTATTTTTGTGCTTAAGTGTGGCAAAGAAAATCCAGAATAGTTGGTAGAATAATTGTCGAAATGATTTCTGGGTTTACTATTGCATCTAAAAGTATGGCATCATTGAGTGTTCAGTCAGTGGAAGCTCTGTTACATTTCCCCACTGAATCAAATCACATAATCTCTTGCGCAAAAATCAAGGTTTGGCAAATTGAAAATGTGGATACTAACATCTGTTGCAGTGGTTGGAGTAAAAAAAGAATTTTTGTCTCTGTGCGTGCTTTCAAATTCTTCGAAGTGCCAATTGCCTTAGTTGTCAGTTAGCAATGATATCAGGCCATTTTCTAATCTTAATCGACTTAGGGGCATATACTTTTACAATGAATATAGTTAATGTCACTAAAGTCTCAAATGGAATATCATTAGCTATATAAAGGTTGAGAATTCTATTTGCAGTCGTAATCCACCTCGAGTGGCAAACATTTCCAGGGTTTCTCTTGGACAGACTTTCGCTGCAATGTACGGAGTTGATGGTTTCAAAGATTTAAGATTTTCAGTTTTTTTTTTTTAAATAAATTTTCTGTTCTGACGTAACCTCAGCATGTAGTTTTCTCCTCTCCTTGTATTTATCTTGCTTTATTTTCCGTTTAATGGCTTTATTAATTTGAGAAGTCTCTTTTCAATCTAGTGACCTGATTACCATTTTTCTTTCCGTACGCTGGTCTAGCATAAATTCTCTTTCATTCAATGGTATTTTCCGTTTTTTCTTACAACAGCAACATTTAAATGATTTACAGGTACATGCTGATACATCCAAAAGATTACTGGCTTTTTCTCGGAAAAGTGTCAATCTTCTTTTTATAGTTTTCAACGTTTTTTCTTGCTTTGTAAGAAGTGCCCGATAATTTTTGTGGTATGGGTGTAGTTTTCTAGTGGTAGACAATTACTGGGATTGAAGTTCGTCTCCAGGTCTCTTCCAACTTATTTGCAACTTCTTCAAATGAGACAGATAGCTGGAAACCTTCTTTCCTTGTTTTGTTTCTCTTTTGAATACTAACACAAGCACCTTATTACATTTTTGTATGTGTGTAGCATTTTAAGTAGTATATCACAGCCAGAGCAAAACATAGGGCAGATGAAGTCTTTTCTTAACATTGCTATATTGCACTTTTCGATTAAATACGCGGACAGTGTGCACAAAGAAAATATCTTACTCAATAAAATTGTAACTTTCATTCACTTAAAAAGCATCACTTGGGCAAAGTGTTGATTCATACTGCTTTTGGCATGTAGGGGTGAAAGGATAAAATCAGCGGACAAAAAGTTTTTAAAAAACATGAAGTAAAGCAATCTGCCGTTTAATCCAAAGCAAAGGGAGTTCTGCAAGATCTGATTTGCTGATTTGACAGTTCGAAGAGGGAGTGTTTAGGAGATAAAATATTTCAAAATTCCTGGTACTGTTCAACACTCCAATACTGAATAATCAATAACTATCACTTTTCAGCACTTTAATTGTAGGAAAATAATTATTTTGATTCAAAAAATATCAAAACAAAATTAAGCAATTTTCAACATTTTTTCCATAATTCAACTCTTTTGTGGCAGTGCAAATTTTTAAATGATTATTTTTAAATTTATCTTTTTTTAATCTCTATGCCATAGAACATCTTTTCTGCATAGGTAGATTTGGATTAACGAACCTTTTTTTTTCACTATATAAGAGCCACCCACCCTAAATGTGTACAATGCCGCAACATTTTTCATGTTTTGATACTTTTTTAATTTGGTATAGTGCTTTTAGATAACCTTATAATTTTTACAAAAAATATAAGTCTTGAAATGGCTATTAATAATTAAAAAATAAATAGAAATTTAAAGTGCTTGAAAATTAGCCAGCTGACTGGAGGCCTAATATTTTTTAATGTCTTGTTAACATAATGTAATTCTACCAGCAATAATATAAAAATAGCTCAAAGACATTGGATGAAATTTTAAAATTATTTTGCAAAAATTAAAAAGTATAGAAAAATAAATCATTTCTCAGCAGGAGCGAGCCATTAAGCAAAATTAAAAAGGGAATACAATTATAAAAGAGAAATCTATTTTTTGAATAAGGATGACCTCCAAATTATAGAGTGCTGTAACAGAAAACTGCTTGCATTTTTTTTTTTACTGAGGATTTAATTTTTTCCCTTTTAATGGTATTAACACCAAAAATCCTCAACTTTCATGAAATTTATTCCCCCTCACTGATTACACCCAATAGTTTTTTTCTATTCATTTATATGCTATATTTAAATTATATTATTTCCTGCACATGCCAACGGTTTGAAGGTCACTAGATCACTTCATTTAATATTTGTTTAAAACAGCAATTTTGAAAAGCAAGCAATCCTGGAATTCATAAGAATTTTTTTTTTCCCCTCTCATACTACATTACTTCTTCCCTTGGTAATTTCTGAATCATTTGACTTGTGCAATTCATTGATCTTTCGCAATTTGGCAAGATATCAGTCCTAACCTTTAAAAAAGGTACTTATTATGATTCTTTATGATAGATGACGAATTAAATTTGATATTTTTTCCGCATTTCTGCAAATACTTTTACTTTTTATGCTCTTTTGGAGATATTCAACATTTTTTTTCCTTACAAAAATATTTATCTTTGTACTTAAAGTTCAGATTTTTTTTTTCATTTTAAACCATTATTTCATTTAAAAACATTAATCTTTTTAATTTTTTTTTTAAATATTCAGTTGAGCATTAGCATACAAAAAAGAACAAACTATACTATTACTTAAAAATTCTCACAAGCATTTTCTTTGGAAAAATATTACTTTAATATTTATGTTGCTTCATGGGTGCCCATATGAAGGGACAAATAGGGGCTCGAGATCCCCCCCCCCCCCTTAGAAATTAGAACTTCCTTGCTTTTAGTACTTTTTCCGTTGCATAAATGTAAAAACATTTCATCTCCAGCCATTAATGAATAAGTCATTAAAAATGTCGAATTTTATTAACTCAACTGCACTGAAATCGGTTACTATGGGGAAAATATCGGAGTTCCCCCCCCCCTTCCATAAAATTTTTCATGTGGTATCCATGTGTTGTTTTTTTTTTTGTTCTTGTAGAATTGTTTTGTGGTAAAAACATTAAGTAAAAGTTGATAATTTCCATTCAAGTACAGTAGACCTTTGTTTAATGCGGGGGTTACGCTCCTCGGAAATGCCATGTAAATAAAAACTGCGTAAATTAAGACTTAATTAGTGTTAAAATAGGGGTTAGATTCCGTAGATAAAAAAATACTTCATTCTAGTGATGACTAATTGTATAATAAGTTTAATGTGTAGTTATATGGACTTTATTGCACAACATGCATAAAGAACATAAATTAATTTCATATTCTGTTTACAAAGAGGAGCTGGCTATGCGTCTTTGGCCGTCAAGAATTTTTCTCCGTAGTTCTTTGCAGAGCATTAAGGCATCCATGATCATTTCCATGATAGAATATTCCTTCACTAACAAATTAGAAAGATAATTTCCATTTGTCAAAGAATGGTTCAAAATTTTCAATGTTTATGTTTCTGGTTCCGTGTCATTGATGTCGGTATCTTCGTTGCTTTCATCGTCCTTTGTTTATCCTAAAAGCTCTTCTTTCAGTGAGTTCTGAACTGTATGAATTCAATAACTTCACATCTGGCAAGAGTCTCGAAGGAATCTCATAAAATGTCTCCAGTGGCCCAAGCTCGATTATTAGCCCAATAAAATGCAGTTTATTATGCATAATCTGAAATCTTTAGGAGTTTGGATTTTTAAAGAGGAAAATTTTATCTGTTTGCATTGCGCATCCGCATAAAACTGAAACTCATCTGCATAAAATAAAATAAAGGTGACAAATCTTAAACGGTGTATAATTGAAACTGTGTAAAATAAACCCATTTAAAATGAGGGTCTACTATATTTCACTTCTAAAAAAATTGAAGCACATTTTCTTGAAAGTTACCTTGTAAAAATATTTCCTTATTTGGATCCTCCCTCCCCTCACCATTTGCACTCTATTTGCACACCCCCACCCCACTTATTTTCAAAACCTGGGGCCACTGGTCGAAATCATAAAAGAAGAAAAACGATGGGGAAATTGAAAGAATTAAAAATACTCATTGTGAGCATTAATCGGCCGTTTATTAAGAACCAATTAGTCGGTAAACGACCAACGCCCTTATTTTATGCTCTTGAAGGGTTTCATCACACGAAGTAAAAGAAAAAAAAATTCTGACCTACCTTTATTATCATTCTGGGGGAAAACAAAATTTTGCATCCCCTGCCCCCCAAAAAATCAAACTGCTTCACACCATTTTGTTTCACCAATCGGCAATGTCCAAAACGGGTATTTTCAGAAATGAACCTTTGTGATTGGCAGGACAGAGTGCATCAGTAATTTTCGGAACGTTTCCCAAGTCGCTCGCAATGCAAGCTGATTAGTTGAGATGTACTATGCCTAATAACCAGTAAGAAATAATTTTAAATGTTTGTGTTGAGTTGTTTCCAACCAATGCAAAATCATATAACATCATCGAGCTGTGTGCACGGTCTGATATGGCAATAAATAGCCGATCAATTTCTGAATTGGTCTCTCTCTTACTCATGCAGCTGGCATCTTGCCTTTTAATTTCATTTTACAACTAATAAGAGTGTAATTTGCTATTGGCAACTATGAGCGGTTGTTTTTGAGAGCAGTGTGTTCTTGCACTGTTGTGGTGATTAAAGATTACCACTATTGTTAAAAGGTTTCCTTTAATGCATCTTAAATTAAGTTACTTAAGTGTTTGCTACTGAGATAATGCTATCCATCGACCTGTTATGCCAAAGTGAACTGCTATTTCCAAGCTTTGAAGATGCTGTCAGTTGGAAATCATTGATCCCTTTGCCTGTAACGCTTGATGAGTGTGAATGCTGCAGCAGTCAGCTAGCCTTCCCATATTATCGGAAATCCCTCCTGGAGGTCTGAATCCTGAGTTCGCCCGTTTCTGTATTTTGAGAATTTATTTAGCGGTATTATGGGTGACTATTCTATTAGACATGAAGGAGCCGACATAGTGTGTTCACGTTTGCCTCAACAGTTCCGACTTCAAGTTTGTCCATGGATTTGGATATTTTTTGCAAATGTGTTCCTAGTTTCCCGATCTGGCGAATTTAGACATCATCAGATGACATTTTAAGCTTGTTGTTTTTCCAGGATATTGAGTTCGAGGTTGTATTGTTGCAATTAGGGGAGGAGAAAGATTAAATTCAATTCCACCTGAATAGAGCTGATTCTACTTCAGGAAAGGAGCAAATCTTCATTCATTTCAAATTCGGATTCATGGATTCTACCTCTTTAGAAGTTTTTCTTTTTCTTTTAATATCATTGACAGAGTACTTGCTTAGACATCTTTAATAGCAAAAAAACTCACTTTGTTTCTCTGGAGCTTATCAGCAAATTATCGAAATAAAGAATGAAGGGGAAAGCATCTTAACTTAGGTCAGTCTTTGAATAAAGATACAATCAGTTGATTAGACAGCTTAAAAGCAAATTCGTAGTCCAGCAACATGTCAAAGTGTAAACAGTACAGTGCAACAAAAGAAAACAAGCTAACTCATTTCCGCACATGTCACTCTTTTATCGCACATTGGCTTAACAGGTGCTCTTCTTGCTTTAGAGGTCTATTGTGCAGGAATTGCAAGTGAAGGTGAATTAATTTTTCTCTCATAGCCACTTGTTCTTTTCTTTCTTTTTTTTCCCGTTCCTTTGAAATGATTTTTAAGTAATCTTAGAAAAAACTTCGAGTTAAAGGAAGTTAACTTTGAGATATAGAAAATAATTATAGCATGGAATTAAAGACAAAGGGATCGGAAGTGAAACGTACACATAATACATTAGGAAAATAACTAGTCATTTCATTCTTCTGTAAAAACAAGATAGACATATTTCCCGAAAGAGAGGTTTAAGGAAATACAAATGTGATGACCAGCAACAGGCTCTGGATCCAGCTAGGCTGGTCTAAGTCAATTTAAATGATCCATTGAAATAGAAGGGTATGCTGAAGAAAAGGTGGTTTCTGCTCTACGCTTTTGGCATGGGAACCATGGTACCAGGTTATTGAGAGTACGGGCAGAGTTGGGCCATTGACACTAGCGTTAAAATATGTAAATATGAATTTATCAATTTTCTTACTACTTGCTCTTTGATTTTCACACTTAAATTATTTACGCCCCTTTAAAGCGGAGGCCAGTTAGTAGAATGTCGACTGTACTTAAAAATGATTACTCACTTCAAGAAGAAATGCAACATGCATGGGTCCAACAACACATTGTCGAACAGATGCATTCTTCAACTGTGCAAGAACAGATGGAACACTGTAACCACATCGATTTGTTCTCTCTGCCACTTCCTTCAGCCTAAAGGAGTAAAAAAGTAAAATTTCATAAATTCAGATATTCTCATAAGCCCCAAAGCAAAATGCTACTAAATTTGCGACGTACATCACAGAACAGATGCATGAGCTGCAGAACAAATCTGTTCAAATCAGGGTTGGCAAGTTTCCGCCGAGGCGGTTAAAACCACTGGTAGAAACCGGTTAAAACCGGCATGGCAAAAACCACTTTCTGCCACTTTGCGGCAGAAACTGGCAAAAACTTACAAAATGAAAAATTAATTCTTGATATACAACAGAAAATGCATGGAAAAAATAATTAATTGTTAACCAAAGTACTGTAATTTTATTACAAAATTATTGCAATTCAAAATCAAATGTTACATCGTTTGGACCCTGCAATTGCCTCTTAGAAAAGCTGGTTTCAAAAATCTAAACAGGTTCTCAATTTACTACACACAAATGAGAAATTTTAGAATATTCTTAAAAGAGAAGAGCTAGCAGACAATGCATCAAGGAGCAAGCAATGTCCGTGAAACTTTCATCTATTGTATAACTGGTCCACCATGTAGTAACTGGAGTTGTGGTAAACATTTGACTGGAAAAATAAGTTTTGAGAAATGGGGCCAATTTGTTCTGCAAAGCTGTGACATTAGGTACAAAATTTAGTCAAGTAAAATTTTGGCACTTTCTTCTTGAAGCACATGACATAATAATTTCAATCACAAACAATTTAGAGGAAGCATATGAGTGAGCAAATCAGTAATGCCTGTTTAATTCTGTATGTCACTCCTCTTTCCTAAGCATCACTGTATGATTTTTTATCCTTTGTTAAATTAATACAAATACTACGAGCCTCTGCAATTGGAAAGTTCCCTTTCTGAACTAAATCAAGGGCACTAGCATGGGATTTTATTTTTTTAAATGATGAAATGATGTTCAATTTTTTAGTTCACTTAAACAAATATCATTTACTAATTACTTGAGTTATTAAAGACATTTTTAAGTTTTTGCCAGTTATAACCAGTTTCTGCCACTGGCACGGCAAAAACTAGTTTCTGCCGGCAGAAAGCCAACCCTGGTTTAAATGTGAAAGGAAAACTCAGACAAATTTTCTGCAGAAATTCTACAGCTTTCTGTGAAATTTCTGCAGAAACTACATATTTTCCACAAAAATCTTTCAACTCAACATAGAATTTTGTACTAATTCTGCAGATTTCTTTAAACTAGAAGAAAATCCAAAATTCTCAAAAATTATGACAGTTTGGCAGAATGCTCGAGAAAAATCTTTAATTTTGATAAGTCATCTGCAGGAACTTCAGATTTACTTTGAACTTAAAGAAATCTGCAGAATTTGTACAAAATTCTATCTTGAGTTGGAAAACATTTGTAGAAAATCTGCAGTTTCCGCAGAAATTTCATACTCTAAATCTAAAAAGATTGATTTTTCAAGTGTTCTTGGTTCCCTTCCCCCCCCCCAATCGATCTTCATCCACTGCAATTTTCTTAATAATTGTATTTTTTGGAAACATGCCAACATTGAAACCCATCCATCGCCGAAAATTGTGTGTCTTGTTTGAGATTTCAATCCTTTTGTATCCTGAAAACATTTCAACTAGTTAGAAAGTTTTGAAGGGTTTAATAAAAATGCTACCCTAACCCCCCTTCAGACATTTTATTTATTATTTTAGTAATGTATTTATTTATTAACATTTTTTTAAATTCCTCTTTCTTGTCATGTAAAATTTACCAAAAAAAAAAAAAATGTAGTTTGTCACCTAGGTTTGGATTTTTATAAAATTTGTATATTTGCTCTTTCTATTCATTTTAGAAAATATCTAAAATATTTTTGAAGAATCTTAATTGGTTTAGGTTCCACATAGCAACAAGGAAGTTTTAAAAACTGAAAAGAAAAAAAAAAACCTGTATGAAAAAATTTTGATTTAGGACTCCCAACTTGTAGAAAAGGTTAAGTTGGTTGCCTGCATTATGGGGCATTCCACGGTAATTTAGACATTTATGTAGAGTCCATAACGTGACCTTTTTTGCCATAACTTTTCAATTTACTGTTTGATTAGCATATTATTTTATTTTGATCTTTTTCTACCAACACACCAGCTCAAATTTAAATAATTTGCAAATCAAACGGTAAATTAAAAAGTTATGGCCAAAAAAAGTCACGTTACGGACTCTACATAATGTCAAAAATACCGTGGAATGCCCCTTATACAATGCTTGAAGTACTTGTTAAACAATTGGTCAAATGATTTTACGTTGCAGAATATTGTTAAGTATTCTGCTCTTCGGAGGGTTAAAAGAATAATTGCTTAATTAGGCCAATTCAAACTGTCGAAGAGAAACTTTAGAGAAACGTTTTTAAGAATTTCAATCTAAAAAATATTATACAACATTTACAGATAAAACTGAAACACCAGCACAGAAACTTCAAATATCTAATGAAGCTTACAAGTTTAATGAAGAAAAAAGTAGCTGCATAATGGCAGTAAAGCAAAAATGACAAGTCTGAAATCTATCATTTCTCATATTCTCCTGAATGGTTACAATGTGCTAAAAAAATCTGAGAAAATGTTTGTTTGGGAAAAATCAAGTTGAATTCAAAGCAGATGAAGTTTTATACTAGCTGAATATCTGCAATAAAACAGATTTCAAATATTTAATCACATGTTCTTGAACTTAGCTAAACTATATCCTACTGCTTGCACTGCTGGTTTTAATATCAAAGCTTGTATAAAGAGTAAAGGGTCTTGACTTGCTTCATTTTATTTTAAACACTTTTGAACTACTCATAACAGGGCCGTAAGTAGAAAATAAATTCGGGAGGATTTAAAAACTTACATGCAGTTTTGCGCTATTTATACTAATGTTCTTCAAGTCATCTGGTTATCTATTATGAAAGCATTTTATGAAATTAATATACATTTGAAAGACATTTGATTTTTAGAACAAATTTTTCTTTTTTTTTTTGGAAATTTTTAAATCTAAACAAACATTTAAATGTCAATCCGAACTTGACTCATAATATACCATCTCATATTCACAGTCATAGTGTTACCCCCACAAGAACAAGAGACAGCTTTCACGATTGAAGGCCTTTTCGCTTTAATAAATAATTATGAATGCTAACAATAATAAATGCTTGTATATGTGCATACAGTTCAGTAAAGTTATTAATTTTTCAAAAGTTTTTCACAGAAATTGATTTTTCAAAAAATTGTTCTTACTTTATTTAAGTTTAGGTTTCTACAGTTGTGATATTTTTTCAAAATAAATGTGAAATTCTACTTCTTATTTATGCAAGCATACTTTTAAACAGTTGTATGGTTACTGTATAGCAATTAACTAGATTATGGCTGAACAGCATTTTAGCAATTAAACAGTAAAGCTTGGCTAACTTTTACATCCTTAGTCCTAACCCTGTTTTTAAGGTGCATAGGAAGATACGTTGATACAATTGTATTTGCACTTGCATACATTTTCTTCTCAGAAATCTTTATTTCAGTAGATAAACAATTAAGCATCGTAATTGTTTAAGTCTTTTGATGAAATTTTCAAAGAAAAGTGATTTTTAGGAGTTCATCATGGCATCACAATTTACGAACAAAACATAGAAAGAAATCACTTAACAGACAACGTTAAGCCAGAATATGCACCTTGTTTTGCACAAAAGCACAAATTCAAGAAATTTCTTAAGAGAACATGTTGTTGGCTCTTTAATTTCGGCCAATGATTGAAAGATGTTTGAACAAAACATATAATTAACAAGATATAAGAAATTAATAAGAAAAAAGAAATAATGGACGGTAAAAATGCATTAATGAGTATGAAAGTCACGTGATTTTTTTTTTTTTAATCAAACATTGCGTAGAAGCCAAAATAAAATAACCAACATTAAACAACTATTTACAACTTAATAATGATGATAATCATGTCTCGAGATTATAGAAGTTTTAAACTGTCTAACCATTAAATTTTGACACTTAACAAGAATATTGCATTTTTATATTGAAATGCATTTTAAGACATTTATTTCACCAAAAGAAATATATATGCTACAGTACATACACAGCATAATGAATGTATGGGAAACATGAAAGTACCTTTCATTCAACTGATCTTCACTTCCCGGTAAAGGGTGAACTACGAAATGAATGGAAGTCATTTTTTAAGAAAAAAATAAATAAATCTTTAAAATTATTAACTTAAATTCCACCAAAACTTAAGAATTGCACTTAGCCAACCATTCTCTTTCCTTCATTGTAATAATCAAAGTTGTAGTGCTTAAACAAAAAGTGAAAGTACACGTCGTTTTCTTTTGTCCATTAATTTACAAAGTTAAATCGCTATTAAAATGGACTTATGTATTACTGAACTTTTAATCTTTCAATCCTAAATCTCTAAACACATCTGCAGATGTAAATAGTAACAGAAATATTTTTGAACGTATTTTTCGTTCAGGTTCTTGATGGCAGTTGCTTGTGGCAGCAAAAAGAAAACCGTCGCTCTTTCTCTTTCTGCTTCTGCTCGTTTGTTTCACAACTTCATGCATACTTGAGAGCTTTGGATAATCAGTTTGGAAAAAAATCATGTTGGAAAATTTATTTTAATTTGTGAATCTATTTTTGAGATGTTAGAAATTCCATCTATTGAATCAATTCCAAGATACTAGTTGTTCTGTATGTTTCTCTTTAATAAGACATGACGTATTTTCCTTCAAGTTGAAGATGTGGCAATGGGATATTTTCTTCAATTTACAGATATTATGAGTAAAGCAAGGTTGCAAAAAAGACACTGATACATGAAAAAGTTACTGTATTCTGTGTAATTGTTATGCCAATTAGTATGTTCAAAATATGAAGAGAAGACGAGAAACACCACATCGCAGTTCCCCCGATCGACCATCATCTTCCTTTCATTCTTATATGAAACATTTCAATGTTTGTTGTTATCCCTGTCCACCGAGACTAAATTCAAAAATGAAAAAAGTGGATAGTGTGTGCACGTTTCGACTAATTTTAACATTTCTGCGAACACTTGGACTTGTATTATTGTATTACTGTTTTTCTATAGGAATTACATTTTACCAAAATGGTTCATAAAGGTTAGCTACAATAATATCTAAGCGAAATTTATTTCAATTCAATGAATATTCATCTTTTTATGTGCTGTTCTTTGAAATGAGTTTCACTAGTCCCCCCCCCCCCCCCTGATTATAACTTGGTAGTAGTTTGATTAACTTTTGTTTCTGGTTCATTGTCAACAAAATCAATTTTCACGGTCTGCCCAATGATTCTCTAATTGTTTGCACTGGCAGATGCGGGAATGCTCCGATTTCTCCCCCCCCCCCCCCTCACCTTCAAAGTGCAATGGTGCACCTTCTCAAATGCTATGAAGCACTGCCCTACCCACAGGAATGAGAACCCCCAAAATAAAGACCAAAGTTCAAATGACCCCCTCTTCCCCCTGAAAATTTCAATGGTGCAGTTGTACAGTGAACCACTCGTGGTGCACCCCTAAGCCGAGTCATGTTTGTACTGCGAATAAACTAATAGCATGGATCACGGAACTACTCGTAAACTCTTAACATGCACTATTGTTTATATTTTACAGATAAAAATTTCTATGAACCATACAAATATC